>NW_026733684.1:0-191616 GCF_028476545.2 Physella acuta | reverse complement strand
CTTTCAGTTCAGTGATATCGTCTTCGTCCCAACTTTCCAAACTTCTCTTGTCGTTTTGTAGTCGTTGTCTTTGAGCTGCCTTTTCTTGCCCCCCCCCCCCCCCCCAAGGCTTTGTTACATTATATTTCCCGTCTTTCTTTTGAATCCCGTCCATGAATCGGGCGTACAGTTGGTTAAACATGGTGGGGTAGTGCCTATCTGTTTTACAGTTGGGGCACAACATCCTTCTCTCTGAGAGGTGGATCACTGCCACCTGTGCCGCCCCTTCAGCATCTTTAAATCTTATAAAGTGAGGTATTTTTCTTTGTCCATTTTGGTCTTAATTATAAATTTACAGTTGTTCCCTAGGCAGTGGCGTAGGCAGGGGGGTTAGAGGGGGGTCATACCCCCCATAGACCCCTCGGTAGATATATAAAGTATGAGGGGGGGGGGTGTAAATCGTAAGTTTGGAGGGGATCCAAATCAAAGTTTGAGGGGGGGGGTGCAAATCGAAAGTTTGAGGGGGTTTCAAATCAAAAGTTTGAGGGGGGGGGGTGCAGATCGAAAGTTTGTCCCCGGGTAAAAATTTGAACCCCCCCCCCCCCCCATGAGACGATCCTGGCTACGCTACTGTCCCTAGGTCTTGATGTTTGGGGTGGTCCCCTCTTCACATAAGCCCTAATGTGAGGGGTAACGCATCGCAGTGTATCTTTAACACAATTCTTTTTATCTGCATGAGGGACGCTTAGTCTTATCCGCCTCTGTGTTCTTTCAATCATCGGCAAGTGTCTTTGGTTCGTAGAATTCAGTGAGCATAAGACTCTCGTAAATTTTTCTTGAACCCAGTGTGGCATACCAGACAGTCACTTCTCCATAGGTGTAGACCCTTTTGAACTCAGTCTCCTGGCAGTCTATTATTTTGGCCAATTGAGTTTGAAACTCAGCATTTGTAACCGTGGTTAGCCAACGGCCTTGGAGGAATGTAATTTGTACCGAAACAAGCATTTCTGTATTCAATCACTGTCATTAAGATTCATATTAAAAAAACAACACAATATTGTCGCAAATAACACATGAACATTTTAAATATACGGAGCACTATTTACAAACACTTGCTACGGCAACCATTTGAGTGGCGTAGGCAAGGGGGGGGGGGGGTTAGGGGGGGTTATAGCTCCTCCCATAGACTCACACCCCTATATATATATATATATATATATATACATATATATATATATATATATATATATATATATATATATATATATATATATATATATATATATATATATATATATATATATATATGATTTTATACTTATGGAGCAATGTTTGAACCACTCCCATGACCAATTCCTGGCTACGACACTGGACCATCTTGTTCTTATGTAAAACGGTAATAAAGTTTAAAATTCTTGAACAATCCAACTGTTAAAAAACTGACCAGCAATATGCAACGAACATTCGGGGAATTTTGAGTAACGTAATAATACGATGAATATTTTTATTATATAGAAAACGTTAAAAGGAGTTTAAAGTGTTTAGTTTTAATTTACGGTCTATTTATTAGTGCATTAAAAAAGTATGTTTTTAATGTTTGCAAATAATGATAACATATATATATAAGTACAAAAGAAAAATATCAATAAGCAATTTAGAGAGACTCTATTTTAATTACAATCAAAGAAAAGTTGATTTTGGGCGCAATTAATCTTCACTGAAAGATTACTTCCCTTCGCAAAAAAAAAAATACTTATTAAGTATTAAGGATTAGCTTACTAGTTAACTTCCTAATTTATAAAATCCCATGTGCGCACTTCTCTCTCTCTCTCTCTCTCTCTCTCTCTCTCTGTCCGCGACATTTTTAGGTGATTTGATTAGTAGTTTTAGCGATATATGGAGAATTTAAAGATAAAAATAATATGGTGAATGTTATAAATGTATAAATTAAAATTTAGTTAAAGCAGGAAATAAAAATAAGAGCATATTCATATGTAGAAACACACTTTTAACTATGCAGCCGGAAAAGTGTTTATTGTCGTGACAAGAACGCAATTAACAATTGCCGATTTGTACCTAAAAGACTATTTAAGTTTTATTATTAAAGGAACTGGCAAAAAAAGAGCATTTTTCTACTGTACATTTTGCAATTTGTTTGCTTTGGTGTCAACCCCCTAACTTGTGTCACCCGTTGCGGCCCGCACCCCCCCCCCCCCGCCTCTGCCTAACTCAGAAGGGCCGCCCCGACCTTCGCACTGAGCTTAATCTACCACCGTGATGGTAAACACTGCGCCATGTTTAGAATGTAAAAAGCCAATTTGCTACACACGATTTCTGGCGAGCTGATGCAGAGAGGTAATTAACAAAAGAACAACAACATGGATGTGATGCTTCTTTTTTTTCATCTTTTTTCATCAATCAGTTCATGTGTACAATAACTCATCTGCAAAAAAGTTAGATCAGTTACCCAAACCTGTAGTATTGTGTACAGTGTGTGATTTTAGTGTTGGAAGGGATTCTAATTAGGTATACGTGTCAACTTGTTATGCGCCATTGACTCCGATTTCAGATTTGCTTTTCTTTTTGGATTTGCTTCCATAGCAAATGTCCAACCAAGAACAAACTACAAGAACAACCTTCTCCGAGAGGAGTGGCTGTCCCCAGATAACGAGCCTAATCTGCCCGAGGGTTCGAACTCGAGACATTTCGGTTTAGCAACCATGAGCTTTACCGACTCGACCACGCCAACCCCGTGTGTGGTGACCGTCGATTGTTTTAAGAGAGGCTCGGAGACAAAAAGATATCGAAATCTTTGCCTATAACAACTCGAGTCTCTGAAGGATTCTTTATCAAGACCCAGCAGTAAGAAGACATAAGTAACGGTAACTCTGAAAAATTAAAACAGATTGCATTTCTGGGTTATCGTTCATAATGGTTGACTTCGCTTAAACTATTCTATTTTTTTTTTAAAGTAGGCTCTAACAAAAGCAGTTTGATTTTAATTTTCATCGTGTTTACTCATATTTTCCCATAAGTTGTCTTAGTCAATCACCAACGCATTAGGTTTTTGTTATGTACAAGAATTGTAGAATGTTTTATAATTGAATATTTCAAGGGTATAGATGACAAATGCAGTGTCCTTTTTTTTGTGTGAAATTGATGTACATTTATACTTATATTGTAAATAATACAAGCTACAAGAACACTCATGTGGAATGCAAATATTTTATGCATGTTTAAACATATTTAGCACTATTTCAGTATTGAAATGAGATTTAGAAACTCATTTTTCTCAAGATTGTTTTTTTTTGTGGACATACTGCATTTGTCCTCTATACCCTTGAATTATGTAGATAGAATGTTTTATAGTAGATACATACACATGTGTATATTATTTGAAGCCAATTTAGAAATTCTGTGCCCAGATTAAGATTGTTATACACAGAGGCCATTTAAATAAAAGTAAGAGGGTATAGAATGCAGCCTTACCCAGGATAATACAACTGCTTGACAAATTTTTAAGCAAAAACAAAGTTTATTTAATGGGTTTGTCAAAAAGTGCCTACAGATTGAGTTATTTTAATATGCTTCCCGTAAAACCCAAAACAACTTACAAACTGAAATAAGTGGTACACAGAAAACCCTGGAGAGATGCCAATTTTCTTAACTTGTAATTCATTTTCAACATATTACATATAACTTTATTTTGATATCTTTCTATACAGCAGCAAATTGCAAAGATTACCTTATTCCCAAATAAAGTTATTTGCATTACCTATTATCATGGTATTGTTTTCAATTATAAATTAAAGGGCCTTTGCTGAAATATGGCAACATTACACATGAAAACACAAAACTCAACTAGAGATGATAAAAACCTATGTTTACTGGTATGTTTAGCATCTATAAAATTTTATGTATACACAACAACATGAATGAATTAAATAACATTAAAAGCTTATCATAATATAACAATGACACCAGTCAGCATCAATGAACTTGGTCTAGTATCACCATACAATTGCATCTTTTATCATCAGGCAAGGTAGGTTTACACATACAATAAACTTTCTTCCACATGGATGGATAAACTAATTCTCTACAGCCAAGAAATTTTGGTTCAGATTTCAAGACCACTGATCATTCAGACCTTTCACATGGATGGACAAACTAATTCTCTGCAGCCAAGAAATTTTGGTTCAGATTGCAAGACCACCGATCATTCAAACTTTTCACATGGATTGATAAACTAATTATCTACAGCCAAGAAATTTAGGTTCAGATTTCAAGACCACCTATCATTCAAACTTTTCACATGGATGGATGAACTAATTCTCAATAGCCAAGAGTATCATCAGACCATGATCATTCAAATCTTTCACATGGACGGATGAACTAAATTCTCTACAGCCAAGAGTATCATCAAACCACTGATCATACTCAAACACAACACCGATGCTTGTAACTAGCACAACAAATAAATATGGCAGTGCATTTCACATTTGTCTAGTTGAGCAATACGTTAAGTACACTTGATTTAATTATTTAAAAAATATTAGCACATAGCAAATCATGATTTCATTTTGTCAAATTCAACAGTACTGCAAATCACAAGTAGAGTTCATGCTGTGACCTGTAATGTTTTATGACTTAAGTCAGATACCCACTACACCAGTGTGGACAAACAGACCAGTGACTGTGTACTAAGAGATCACACTGTTCTATACATAAATAAAGTACCACACAGACAATCTATTTCATTATACTCAAATGTTACTTTTGTATATAAATATTCTCTTTATAAATGTAAAACAAGCTTGATTAAGTGAAGTTAGTGAGGCAAGTTTTAAGAAACATTCACAATAAAAGTACACATGACATCATATTCAATATTTCACTGAAGGTTTCTGTTATAGATTGAGACACGAATACACCTACAAGTGTACTAAGCCAAAAATATATAAAAAAAAAATTTTAAAATTGAGAGTAAAACAATTTTTCTTAGATATTTAAATTACAAACAACAATGTCAATTTAACTAACTAGAATATGTATTGTACTTTTCTTACAAAGACTTAATTCTTAAATTGTTTTTTAAAACACTAATGTTTCTAAAAAACATTTTAAATACTGTAACTACTTTGAAGATAAATCTAGACCAAAGGAACCTATCACTGTTTTATATGGACATGAAATTTATCAAACTAAATTACTGTCTCAACCTGGAAGTTGATTTTAATTAATACAAAAAAATGGCACTTAGCTAATTAGAATTTTTGATTAAATATATATAAAACATAATTAGAAAAATATTCTAATACTCTCATGCCTTTCATAAATCAGAATGTATGTACAATTTTTCAACAGCCAAACTGGTACATAACAGGCAATTTTTATAGTAAAAATGCATCTCTATAAAACTGAAAGACGTACCTAAATATTTTAAATGGCATTGCGTTTTCTTATTCTAGAGTATATATATATATATATATATATATATATATATATATATATATATATATATATATATATATATATATAACACTCATGATAATAACACTCAACCTAACACTAAACCTAACTCAGTACTATGATAGCGCACTAAAGTTGTTCTGTGCAAAGCTGGTTTCTTTATACCCTTTGATGACAAGTGGACTTTGATACCAGAGAAGGTCTTTATCAGCAGCCGGGCCTGGGAGTGAAGGGGAGTTAGCTCCCATATTCAGCACAGGACTGGCTGTCATCAGGTTCAGTATTGTTTTGCCATGATTGATGTGAGATTGTAACGGGGACCAGTGAAGGAAGCCGTTGCCGTTTTTCTTCTTCCGGTGGCTGTAAATGTAATTCAGTCTTTGGTGAGCGCAGAACCTGGGCATGTTAACGCACGGCGACGCCCCCACGGATATATCCTGCGTTGGCGAGGCCTCGGAGGATACATCCATCTCCAGGGAGCAGTGCTTCTTAAGCAGCGAAGCAACTGTGAAGTCTTTGTCCTCAATGCAGCTCGCCTCCGATCCTTCCTCCGATTTCTTGCCGGGTGCCATCTCGTTTTTATTTTCCTTCTCGCAGAGAGAACATTCCAGCAACTCGATGCCAGAGATGTCCACTTCTCCCTCCACAAAAGTCAAATCGTGACATATGGGCACCAAATATTTGCAGTGGAAGTTGAAGGACATGACTTGCCCACTCTTGGGGGAGGAGAAAGACTGTCGGGGTAAGAACCACTGGAGAGGGCATGACCTAGGGGCAGAAACTAAAAGCATCATATTTGTGGGAGAAAGAGTGCTGGACAGACAACCAAGTATGTCTTCACCAATTATCTGGGGATAAAAAAAAATAACAATTAATAGAATTTAAGGGGAGACAACACAATTTTTCCCAGCTAGTTAAAGGATATTTATTGAATCAAATTTTTTTTCCATAAAATTTATAAATTTATTTGTAGCACTTATTTCACTGTATAAAGCTTCTTGACTGCACTTTTTAAAAGAAAATCAATGTAAAACAAAATACAATACCCAGCGCATTAGGGCTTTAAATTTTGAAGTTTGTGTAAAATTGCCAAACTTAGAAAATGCTAAAAGATGGATGGAGAAGAAGACTGAGACACCTCTCACAGAAAACAATATAAGATACATAGCTCTATATGCAAGAGCCATTTTAATAATAAAGTACATGTATATTTTAAATACCATTTTTTTAGTTGTCTGTCAGTTAAGCTGCCTTCATGTATACAAAGGTAAAGATTAAATCTCATGTTATTCTCAGAATAGTGATAAACACACCAATTTGAATTTTAGTTGAATGCTAGCCTATCAGTTGACATAAATCTGTTAGCCTAGAATACCACCCCCCCTCAGATCTAAGCAAACTACATAGTACTAGTCCCAGGCTGACATATTGACAAACTGAGACAGTAATGTACATGATAATTCACAGAAAAAGTAACTTATTGGGCAATGTTTTTTTGAAAATGACTGTTTAACTTTGAGAGAGATATTTGTATTCAGGACATAATATGATAACGGGAGAATTTCAGTAGTTTTAATGTTTTATTTTAAAATAAGATTCAAGAGGTTTTCTAGGAGCTGCTGAAATTATAGGAAAGGAGAAAAATCCTTGTGTAAAGTAATAAGAAAATCAATATAGAACTAATAACTCAATACAAACTGCTAAATAGTTTTATTAGTTGGTTAATAAATTGTCTTACCTGTCGGAACAGGGTCTGTTTGCAGGTCAGCAAGGGTAGACAATCAGCATCTGGACAAGGCGGTGGGAAGTTTATAAGAAATGATTCTTTAGGGCTAAACAGTGTTCCACCTAGAATGATAACCACCTGTTGACGTATAACAAAAACAATTTTTAAGTGTGTAAAATCATATAAAAAACTTCTCAACATTCAGATACCGTGGCCTTTAAAAAAATTGTGTTTTCATTGGCGAGCTAAGTCCAAAATTGTGTCATTTTTTTTTCTAGCCTGTAAGTTCTAACCCCACTATTATGTACTGTTTTGAAATCGACTTGCTTGCATCAATTGAAAGACCTACCCTTTAAAAATTAAACAATTTAGTTCAATTACCCAAAAAATACATTTCTTTTAAAAAATGAAATAAAAGGGTAGACAACTTTACCTGCTCTATCTCTGGGCAGAGTTCAAATGCTTTTTTTAAGTTTTCAAATATCAATGTGAGATCACTGATAAGACATTTGGCTTTGCGCTCTGACTGGTTCTTGGTGAACGTACCTTGGTGGGTTTTGTGCTCCTGAGATAATGAAAAACAAATGTTTTTGTGCATGAATGAGCATAATTACATAATCCTTACCTTGCAAACATTGCAATATGATACATAACTATAAACTAAACAGTTGCAATGATTAATGATGGGGAAAGATCTCTAAATTAAAAAAGGTAAAAAAAATTTATGACATTATTTTACTGAAATAGTTCAACTCAAAAATAAGCGAGACAGCCCACTAATTTTCATAACCCTTTACCTCTCCCAACCACATACTCACAATTTAAAAATGTATCACAGCTCTAGGCCTGCTAAAAACTTAATATATTAGCATTATTAACAAACCTAGAGACTGCAAAATCATATGGTAATAAACTATAAAAAACCTATCATTATTAAAAATAATGTCAATAGAATAACCAATTTATTTTTAGGTCAATATAAAATTGTTTTGTAAGTAAAATATTGTTCGCTTTATTGATTCATAAACATATTTTTTTCCAATCTGTCCCCAAGACACATAGGGCAGATGAAGTAGAGTTCATTTGTTTTAAAGGCATCATACAGGTGGATAGTGAGTTAAGTACCCATCAGAGCTGGGTGGACTCTACTCATAGTATCCGCCGTCACCCCTATCAAACGCGCGCTTTCAACGTGTTTTGGTTGGCGACCCGTAAACACAGCGTTTTTGGAGCTAAAAAGGGCCGAAAAAGCCATTTTTTCTACATGTAGTTCGGATTTTTTTTACATTTTTAAAATGGGCCCGAAAATTACCCTTTTTAGAAATGGACATTTCGAAGAATTAGTTTAAAAAAGGGCTTTTTTGAGCTATGTTTCAATGTAAACAAAGGCCCATGTCAACACGTGTCAAACCACGTGAGAGCACCCGATCGACGATTTCGGTCACGCATGAGTGGTTTTCGTAAGTTCTGGTGAACTAAAAAATATCAGTTTCTTGACAACAAATTGGAAAACGACAATTTCGTGAAAATAACAACCCTAGAGGAATGGCTTTTTAAGATTATTAAATAATTATCGATGTATTGGCTACATGTGTTGATTCTAAAGTTGTCTATAATTGACTAGTAGGGCATGCTGAAACAACGGCCTTAGGGCGCCGTGTAGTGTGTAGTTTGGCTAAATGTAAATTAATCATCCGGACCGCAGATCGACTGCAAACTGTTAAATTGGTTGAATGTGAAAAGCATACTACTTACAAATTACTTTTGAATATTCACATCACACAAAATAATCCCAAAGAAAGCACAAAATAAAATCCTTTAGAAAAGCATCACCATGAAATTTGAAAACCAGTTTGTCAACCAGCCATCTTTGGCTCGATCTAGAGGTCATTCTTTAGCCTACACATGTGTCTTGTCAACAAATTTAGTTTCTGACGGTACACAACATTTAGATCAATATATTAATTAACAAACTAACTGAATTCCAACATTCTATCACTCTTATCCTAAAATGAAACAGAATTTGAAGCACAATGATCTAACGAATAAATCCCACTCTAAGTAGGTGTCGCAGCTTTAATCCTGGATACAACCGTAGTGTGTAGTCGTGTTGTGAGTAAACTTGCAAGAGATAAAACACCGACCAAGACCTTTCTGATGTTGTGTATGGCCCCAAAGTTAAATGCTGGGAGTAGGGGAGGGGAATTTAACACCAGAATAGTTAGATCATCAGTAGTTCACGCATACAAAGGGGGTTGAAAGTGTAACTTTATATTCAACTGGGCAAAAGGTGGAGGGTGGGGTAATTTAAACGACGGAGATATATTTCTAGTCGAAGAATACGGGGAAGTCTGCATTTCATTATTGTCATTGCTATTGAGTACAACCCTTTATTCTAGTTTAATGCACGACTAGGCTACTCATTACGAAATCTAAAAAATGTCGTTGTGCTACCACGCAAAAGTAGCCTAATATTTCTACTGAATGGGGTAGGTATTTGACTTTGTTTATTTAAATGCAGATCCCATTAGCCTAAAAATATTTGGATACACATTTTAGTTATATCATTAAGGATCAATTTTATAATACAATGCATATATTCTGGCAGTCCTTCAAGTATTAGTAGTTATTGGACTATCCATAACTCATAACTTGTATTTCAAAATGAGCAGGATGCACTCGATGTTTTAAGTGCTACATTCGGTAGCTGTTACTTTGTGCATAACAGCATCCCAATAGTTCACTGTTAATAATGCAAACTGAGCTTGACGAGACTCCAATCGCCAAGCAATCGTATGATAGACCCAGCAAGCATCACTCGTTAAATTCGACATCATGGCTATACCAGTCCCCCCTCCCCGCTTGCGCCGACAACGTCATCATAGGCCAATACCACGAGTATAACACAAACCCCTCTCCCCCTCACAGCAAGGGCCAATGTCACCCAAGGCCAATAACACGCACCACCGTGGATTTTTTTTTTCCAATGAGTATATACCCTACCCATCCGCCGCCTGACAGCATACTGCTAGTCTTTACAAACGGGGTTAAAAGTTTAACTTTTAGTTCAAGAAGGGGAGAGGGTGGTATTGAAACAACGATGTTCTTAAATATGTTTAATAGTTAGGCCTAGTACAAATACATAGTAAAAAAATTATACTTACCTACTTCTAATTCTATAGCATCATACATAATTTTATAAATTAGCAAATTAGTAAACTAATTAATTAATTAATTAAATTTAATGATAATGAAAATGAAGGGAGATAGTTTTTTTTGTTAAGGCACGCTAGCTAGGCCAATGCAAAAATTTAATTTCAGTAAAACAATATAATAGTTACATATTTGGATAGGGGCTGTCAATCTGATTACAGATCAGTTTGAATTTTCAAAATCTGACCATAAACAAAAAAGTTATGAATTTTTTTGTCATTAAAAAACAGCAGTTTTTTCAGACAACCGGGGTAGACCCTGAAAGAGGAAAAATACTGGGAGGGTATGGACCAAATTTTTAAGAGTTTTTCACTAAAAGTTGTATAAAAGCAAGCAGACTTCACCAATTGATGTCATTTTATGATATTTTGTAGTTTTTTGTATGCCGAATCCAATGATGCTATTTTAAAAAGTGTCTTTTGATTACATAACAGACTTATATCATGGATTATGTAATACCCCCCATTCTTTTTTTTTTACAACATCTGATAATCCGTGTGATAAGAAGTCATTCTTTAAATTAAACAGTGTTTTAAACCATAATATGACATTTGTATATGCTGAAGCTAATGGTGATATTTTAATTGGTCGAACATTATTACAAAACTATAAAGGTCAGGTTATGTAATTCGCACCTTTTGCTCATAATTTACCGTGTATTTATTTTAAAATCTCTTTGCTCATTGTCAGTTAACTTAAGTGAATAGCCTACTTAAAGAAAAGATAACTAATACAGTTTTAATACAAAGAGAAGGATGCTATAACAATAGTATATTTGTGATGATGTAACTTCTTAAAATATGTTATGTAATCTATGTGCAATCGTACAGGCCTACTCTATTCCAAAAATATAGGCATATCTTATTATATTTATATTTCTTGTTACTTTAAATGTCATACCATTGATACAACTTTCTTCTATAGAATTAGCCTAGTTACAAATGTGTCTTATCAGAATCAGTGTGCTTTATGACAATTTTGTAATATTTTTAAACACAAAAAAATTGCTCATTATTACTATTTTAATAACATAAACATTGGAAGAAAATTGTTTTTTTTTTAGCTTGTACAAGGTAGTGTAAGTTATAGGTCTATAACATAGATTTATTATATATGCTCAATGTTTATGCTAGTAGTAAGCTTGTGTATTTTGTAGGACTACCATAGGCCTATTACATTGGGGAAAAAAGCACGTGTTTGAGTGCTTGACTGTGTGTAGTAGATGCTAGGCATTTTTTAAGTTTCCGGAGGCGTTTATCACCATTTGCCTAGATTTAGTTCAATCAGACGTGGTTAACCAGGTTTTCTGACCAACGAATTTTATTGCCGTATTACGTAAACACGAGGCTAGATAGGCTAGTCGGCCAACCCGATGAACGTGTCAGACGAATATTATGTAATTTTAGAGACAAAAGTCTGGGAAGATTTCCTGATCTATGCCCGAGGGTTAGTAACATCAACTCCACAAAGTGAAGGGGGAGGGAGGTGGGGTATGAAACCACCGCGAGCCACTCGGGTACCGTACGGGTGTTATACAACATCAAAGGCGCCGTCACTCGGCTTGTCGCGTCACGGAGTAGTGGGGGCGGGTTGAGGCTATGGATGTTACTTACGGTGTTACATACCGTGTAGGATGGTCAGTGACTCCCCATACCCATCCCATTTTGGTCGATTTGGCAAGCTAGTAACCTCCACGTTGTTAAGGGTTTTAAAATTTTTTAGTCAACCGAAAAAAAAGAGCCCGGGGTAAAATTTAATTTATTTTTTAAAGCCATTTTTACGAAAAAGTAATGTACACAATAATGAAACGTTACGGCACGCGAATCACGTCAGCATTGTTTGGTCGGGTCGCAGCTATCCGGATTAATTTCTAAAGAAGATTAATTTTGACGAATAGTAAATACTATTACGACTTTTTTTTTGCCGTTTCAATGGTTTAAAACAAAGTTATGAAACATGCCTGTCTACTTAAATATAAAATAGCAATACCCGACGAGTCAAATACGGGAACACACGTATCTATCTTTAGAAATTGTTTATAGTCTCATCCAATCGGATCAACCGCCTAGCGTCACGTGACCACACACTCGGCTGTGCTACACGATGTGTAGATCTCGATTCAGTCGGACGGCGGCCAACGCGTTAATTTTTATTTTCGTTCCGTCTTAAAATGTATGGACGGCTTTATTATGAGGTGTTATAATACATGTCATACATTAAAATAATCGGTGGGATTTCAGGAATACAGCTCAAGGTTCAAATGTAAAATAGGTCAAATAATAGACCGGGAAACTTAGTTCAACTTTGCGGTCCGATATCTCCCGAAGTATTTAACTTATTTTGACCACGAACCTTGAGCGTTGTACGTCTACATTTAATCTGTTCGTCTGCCAAATTTGATTGTTGTAGTACGTAAACTCGATACGTCTATAAAAAAAATTGTAGCGCGTCATATTTAAAACACAGCGATTCGAAGCACAGCCGAGCGGTTCAGTCGGACAACGGTCGGCGCGTCATGTTTTGATTTTCGGTCCACTTCAAAGTCTATAGACGTCCTTATTATAGGGCCTAATATGACATATCATACATATTAATAAACGTCGAGATTTCAGGAATACAGCTCAAGGTTCAAATTAAAAATCGGTTCATTAATAGCCCAAATAACTTAGTTCAACTTTGCCGTTCGATATCTCCAAAAGTATTTAACATATTTCCCCCAAGAACCTTGAGCGTTATACGTGAACATTTAATCTATTTTTCTACCAAGTTTCACTGTTGTAGTACGAAAACTCAAAGAGTCTATAGACTCTAAGTAACACCCCTCTTTTAAAAAGGTGAAAAAGCCTCCCCCCTAATCGGCACGTCGCCGCGGGGGGTAAAAAATGCGATTAAATCGGCGATTTCTTCAACGTCTGAAATAATAAAGAAATCAAACTTATACAGTTAAAAAGGTTGTTCAATTACGAACAGAATGATGTATAACATGTTAAAATAAACACAATAAAAGCATGCATAAAACAAAGTTAAACATGCAGGGGGTAGGGAAAAGCCGATTTGTCCGATTTTCTCGGCAGCGGCATTGGCCTAGCTAAGGCACGCACACAGCACTATGCGTGCGTGGTATGTGGCCTGACCGAAAAGAGATTGTTTATATTTATATTATTGTTTTGAGTTTATATTTAACTCAATGCAACGAGCCCGCCGGTTGGTTGAGGCCACGGCTGGGGGACGATCTGTCTGGGATTCAAAGGATCGATTCTAAATATCGTCCACTAGGCCAATATATTCATAGCCTAATCTATGCTACTTAACTAGAAATTTAAATTAGTTAGGCCTACATAAATTATTCAATTTATTACTTTGGTGACTAAACTTTAGGTTATCATTGTTAGACTCAATCATCAACCTAGATCTAGATCTAGATCTACCTTTTTTTCTTGTGCAGTTGTGCTTGTAGAACACGTCTGATTGACAGGCCTTAATATTTGTGATTTAAGTTGTTCCAAAGGTAAAGGTATCTGCTGCCTTTCATATAACAAGTAATTAATTAATTCTATTACAAGGGATGCCCTTGTACTTGATAATAAGGCTCCATCGAAAACGATATCGAATGAATGTTTTTTCGAGTTACTCGAAACACCCGCCATGTTGATTTTCTTCAAATGGAAATTACTTTATGTCACTGAAAGTGATTTCCGTATTTTGAAATCTTGGTCACTGTATTTGTAAGTACCTTCATAAAAAGTATCCCACCAGTTTATGCATTAGAAGTAAAATTTAAAGAAATAAAAAGTTCTTAAATCTAACTTCACTGAGTTCAATTAAAACTTTTCAAACAGTTTAAACACACGTGCAATTTTATAAGAAAATTGTCTTATGAATCTAAGGAAAACGAAATGTAATACGAAATCTGATACAATTTGGCATTTAAAACCCGACTGAAAGTTCCACAACGAGAAAAATCCTACGAGAAGTGTTCAGAAAATGATAGGAGTAATGTACACTTTGAGAATGTAAATAATTATAAGATGTATGCCTTGATTTATTTATATTTCTAATCCTTTCTAGCCCACATCAATGTCCCTCAAAGATAAACATTCTATTGTGCTCGACATCGATTGAAGTTGGATCAAGGGAACGCGCTATAAATAAATGTGAATGAAAGCGCCCTATTTAATACACCTGTGGTATAGGCCTAATGATTAAATGACCTGAGGCGTACAGGTGGTTGGATTCGACACCTTGACTACAAAAGGCTGTGGCGTTTGAAGTTAAGATTACTTGTTACTTATGGCGATTTGCTCGAAATCATTTTTGTAAGGTTGATGTGTGATTATACTCCATTCTTTGGATATGATTTCCTTTTGTGTATGGCCTCTCTGGTTTAATGAATAGCTTTATTGGTTAACAAAATAAATAATGAATCGTAATCATATGTACTATTTATATTGAACTTCACCAACAAAATATAATCGACCATTATTTGTAGATTATTTTCACAGTTTGCTGCATCTTAAAAAATACACTTAAACGGTTTTTTTCCCAAACAACAATCAGCTGTCCATCTATCATCAGCCCCAGCCAGGGAAGGGGGGGGGGGCAGAACCCCAGGAGAGATGCCAGTAGTTTAAACCCTAAATCTCTAGCCCCGACTGTCCTGTCTTTCTCAATGCTGTCCTCTGTCTTGTCCTCGGTGTTTTTTTTCAGACGGGTGTAGGACAAAAGCCGACATCAAAAATGCCGACAGGACAAAAGGTTTACACCGACAAAGGCTGACATAAAAAAGGCCGACTGACCATACGGAAGACAAACCATATGGCCATATGTTCAGTCGGCATTTTAGGTGTCGGCTTTACATGTCCATGTCGGCCTTATTGATGTCGGCTTTTAGATATAGGTCTAATGTCTATGTCGGCTTTTTGTCCAAACCCTCTTGCAGGCATTTTACTCTGGGGTGGGTGGGGGGGGGGTGTCGGACTTTGATAATAGTAGACCTGTATACTTTCTAATATATAAATATTTTTTTCTCTTTCGTCGGGGGGGGGGGGGTGTGCTCCGGGGACCAACCGGTGCCCACCCCCCACTCCCCCGATTAGATGCCTGAAAGAAACTCTGCCGGTCTTGCTGTGTCCAACTGTCTTTTTCCAATATACGCTGTAGGCTTGAAGTTTATTTCATTAGTTCGCATTATAAATAAGATGCATAATTGCTAAATTTTAGTTTCTACTTCTTTTTCAATTCGCCTACAATAAAACATTAGTGACTGAAGCTTGTATTTATTATTTATTGACTAGTTAGAATATTTGAATCATGAAGTAATTGTGTATACCGTTTATTGTACAAACAATACAATTTGTCGTGCTAATGATACTAGTCTTGAAAAAAATGGGTTTTAGAAATATTATTATTTTTTGTGTTATTGAGTTTTTGCTGCTAGATTAGTCTTTGATTTGGAGTTGGGATTTAAAATCTGAAACTTGATAAACAAATTGACGGTTCACCGGATTTTCCTGTTGTCACGGTCTTCTGTTGTCAGTTTATCTAACTTATTTCAATATTTCTGATAATAATCCTGTAAAGTAGTGTATAATTATTAATTTAATGTTAAATGAATATAGATCTTCGTTAAATTGTTTATTCTGAAATGGCTGAAAGTCAAGAGGTAATTATTTGAACTGATTTGTTTTTGTGTTAAAATTCAAAATCAGATTACTGAGATTAGAGACATCTTTCTTTTCTGTTCCGAGTTCTGACTCAACTCACTCAGGAATACCAGTCAAGACTAGAGTGACTAGAGTCTAGAGTCAAGAGTGTGGGTAAAACTCCATTTTAGCGTATTTTATTCCCCCGCTTCACGTTCACCTCCAGTTGAGCGTACGTATTTTATTATAAACACAACCAAAACACACAAAAACGTTAGGAAAACACTAGTAGATCTACTTATTTTTTATGAATGTGATTTTTAATTTAATAATTATTAATTATTAATTAGAAAATGTTAAAAAAAAAGCATTAGATCTAGATCTAGATTCTAGAACTGTTCCAATTAAATATCATGTGATCGTCAGCGGGAGAAAAATCCTTACACGGTCGAGGGTTCACCGTGAGTTCACATTGACTTTAATTATCAGCATAGCTAGGACAATAGCTGTTTGAAATTGTGTTGGCCTCAGTTTTGGGGTCATTGCAAGTTCATAAAGGTTTATTTATGGTATCATGCCTGGGAGATACTTGTAACTCGTAACAATACAAACTTAACCACCTTGCAATTGTCACATTGTGAGTATGTATTTCACCCATTGCCATGAAAATTCTGACACACGAACATAGATCTAGCACATTCAATATTCTAAATTTGGATTTTTCTCAAGTTTTGACAACAGTTAATTATCAAAATCTAAAACAAAGTCAGTCTCTTTGTTTGTTTTTTTTTTATTCATTTTTACTTTCTTGTATATAGTATACGAAGTATAGAGAAAGTATTGTAATCGTGCAAAAAAATCTCTTGAAATTTTAACAATTTTCACCGTATTACACCTCAGTCCTTCATCACATCCGAAGTATAGAGGACTTATTTTAATCGGGCAAAAATTATCAATCCAGATTTATCAAAATTAAGAGGTTTTATGCGTAATCCATTCTGAAAAACTGGGCTTTGCAATCCTGTCCCTATGTCTGTGTGTCTGTCTGTCTGTCCGTGTGTAAACACGATAACTTGAGTACCGTTACAGCTAGGTTGATGAAATTTCATATATAAGTATTTTATCAAAATCGTAGATCCGTATCAACTTTTGAGCGATTTCCGATAACCGGAAGTGGTACTTTTTCTACTTTGAATTTTTTAAAAGCCTATAACTTGAGTACTATTTCAGATAGATAAATAAAATTTCACATGTGTGTAAAAGATCTAATTTTCTACCTTCTATTAAATTTTGAGTAATTTCCGATGACCGGAAGTAGTAATTTACGCTACTTCCGATTTCTCAAAAAACTAATGTAAATTTTTAAAGTACTAATAGTATTGCGCACTATTATGCACTTTTTTATTTAGCGTTCACTTGGAGTGCAACTCTTTTGTCTACGAGACTTTATTCTATTTTTAAAACTTTAAGTATTTAAAATGGATTAAAAATCATGTCTATAGCCCGAGTTCCCATCCCCTGTTGTTTTATATAAGAATATTCGAGAAAGTTTAGGGGAGATCACTCCCGGTTTATTATTCATTTGTTAAAACAAAAATACAATACAAATAAATAAATCTTGTTTTCCTTATGTTTTGGTGTGTTTCGGTTATTATAATAAAATACGCTCAACTGGAGGTAAACAAGCAACGGAGAATAAAATATGCTAAAATGGAGTTTTATCAAGAGTGTGTGTAAAGTCGTAGAATAGTATATCCTCTAGTGTATTTTATACAGTGTACTGTGTATAGCAATAACAGTACACTCAACAGTGTAGTGTAACACAGTGAAGTGACACACCTCTAAATATAATTTAATTCAACAGACTCTTACTCAAGTTCTATAGAATCTAGACTAGTACTAGATCTAGTAGTAGTCAGTCTCAGTCTCTAGTCTTTGCTCTAATCTTGAATCTAGCATTCTAGCTAGACCAAGCAAGAGTCTGTAGTATTCTGTAACTGTATTCTTTGACTACTAATACCATGAGTCTTATACCTGTATTCTTTGACTACTAATACCATGAGTCTTATCCATGGGTTAAACTCGGTTACAGCTTTTGAATTGCAATTACAGCTCTCTGAATTTACTTTAGGCCTAACCTCTTTCTTTGATTCTCTAGAGTCTAGAGTAAAGAGTAGTATATTTATACTCCAGATTAGTCTAGAAAAGATTTCTATTCTCTAGACTCTAACTAGTATGGGCCTAATTAGATTAATTATTAATTTTCATAAAATGAATAGGCTTAATGGTTTGGGTACAAAAATAATTTAAAATTCCAATGATTTATAATGAAAATAGGGATCTGCATGGTCAAGTCAGTAAATCTCACAGTTTCTTAACCAAACAGCCCTTAGTTTAAACCTTCTGTTAGATAAGGCTCAGTAGCTGGGGACAGCAACCCATCTAGTAGAGATAACTCCAAAATCAAACAAATGCATTCTATATGGCTCATAACATGTTGACACATAATGTTTAGTTGTGTTGGGTCAGCTGATTGGATGTCCTCCACAGCGGGCCAGGAGCAGGCCTGCTATGTGAATCAACTGTCAAGTGCCATGAGCACTATGGTGTCTACATTAATTTTTTAGTGTGCCCCAACACAAGGGATAGAGTGGGCTACTAGACTTCATGACTAAATCAAACAAAGGGTGGCACCCCTTTGTAACTGACTTCTTATCCTTAATGGTAGGAAGTTGTTGAGTACACTCTCTGCGAAGATTTCTAGCATAACATTTTAAAAAATATCTGAGCACTGACGTCCTGGCCGTTAGTATGCAAGAAATGTAGTGCAGACATTTTGTTGACATTTAAATAACAAGTTCAAGAAAACACATGATTGGTTATACACTGAGGCCTGTAAAGCTAAATTTGGAAAGTCAATGCTTCTCACATCTACAACTGTTTGTGGCTTCCTCACATTTTGGTAAACCTTCTGATTGATTCATGTAGCAGGCATAATAACAAAACATATTGTATATCTACATGCTATAATAAAAATTAGAATTAATCTGACGTGTTTCCCATGTTAAGTAATAATAAGTTTCAACAAAAAGGACACACTGTAAATTGAATTTTATCACGAAGAGTGTCCTTGAATTTTCTTTCTTCTGAGATTTTAGCAACATGCAATGGGTAAGCTAGTAAATATATATATATATATATATATATATATATATATATATATATATATATATATATATATATATATATATATATATATATATATATATACATATGTATATATATATATGTATATATATATATATGTATATATATATATGTATATATATATGTATATATATATATATATATATAGTTTACCCTAATTCCCCAATCTAACGCTATCTCTAACTAAGGCATTAACAGCTAGCCCTATGTTCCAAGATGAACCTTGACGTATCATTCAGCCATAATCAGTATTTCAATAAGAGCCAAACAAATATTTTTCAGTTTATATTTTATTTTTTGTATTTTCTAAACAATAGAAGTTAAATAATTCTTGTACATTAAACTAAGAAAATCTATAATAAAATAATGTTGAAAATAAGTGTATGATTATTAATTACTTTAAAATAAAATAAATTAAAGAAAGAAAATGAGGAAATATTAACTTATTTGCCTTTTTAGGAGCTTTAGGCATACTTCTAAAGGTATATACATACAACATTTTGAAGAAATAATTTTTTGTGTAATATTAATGTGTTAAAAATAATTTATAAACAGAATTAATACTCAGATTTTCACTCACTAGATCCTTAACATTTTGGGGGAAAATTATTTAAAAAAAAAAATTTCTTTTGCAAAATGTATTTAAATGTATAAAACTCATTCAGATCCGAGTCTGTTACCACAAAGAAATTTGAAATCGTATTCAACACAACTAATGTAAATGCAATGACCACGCAAAAATAGCTTTTCACTGTGAGGTTTTTGACTGATTTGAATTGAACACTCCATACTAATAGAATAATGCCAAAGATTTGTTGCAAGTCGGTAAGTGATTGTATCGAGGGCAGTTGTATACATTTTTTTAATAAAAAAAAATCCAAGATATATTTGTGGGTTTTCAGGTGATGGAATTACTATACCTATTTTGTTATTATTCTGTATTTTGTTTTTTGTAATCTTTATCATTTACCTTGTTTCTTTTAGACAATTTTTTTTTCCCCATTTCAACCATATTTTTTCATTTCATCAATACGGTTAATATGGCTGTTGTAGCTAATTAAAATAATTTTGTGTTTAAATTTTGCAATTGAAGAAAGATAGGTACATTTATATTACTTTTTATATTACTTTTTTTTTAACTAAAAAAATCAATGTTGAGTTAATTGTATTGAATATTGGCAGAATACTGGGCAGTAATATGCTAAACGAAAATTTATTTCCTATATTAGCCTTTAAGATAGTTATTATAGTATTTAGCAGGGTGTTAGCATTACAGTTTGAAATGGTTATTTCTATTATATTTAAGACTTCTGTAGAAAACATTAATTCATTTTTAATGAAGATAAAAACAACAATACACACAAATAAATATGGTTCTCTATTTTGTTGTAGACATATTGCCCCGCAGTTATGAGTTTTTTTTATACGTTCTGCCTATCGCATCAGTTTGAAAATGTCCTGTGGTAGCTTAAGGTAACTTAAATAATAAACATTTTATTTTCAGAAAAAACAAAAACGGAAGAAGGACATCCATGGCACCCAGTTGGAAGCTGGAAGCAATGAGTTAATTCGTGTAGGGAGTAATATTGAAGATGGTATGTCACTGCAGTTCCATTGTTAATTTTTGATAATTTTTACTGCTAGACTTTATGAAAATATGGATTTTGGTTAGGAATTGTTCAACAGTAACAGAACAGGGTTGGTGGAGATTTATCATTTATTTATATTGTGTTCCATATGGTGGGTTGATGGTATATGTTCTACAGCCTTCTTCTTCTTCTTCTTCGTTCTTAATTATTAGTCTTGAAGGGGATCGAGATTTATCTGCCAGTGGGTTTGAACTCGAGACTTTGTTCGAATTTATCAACCATGAGCTTTTTGCCGACTCGACCACGCCTCCAACACAATTAAGCGTTACGTGTCAACTGGTTATGCGCCATTGAGGCCATTGACTCCGATTTCAGCCTGCTTTTCTTTTTGGATTTGCTTCCATAGCCTTTGTCCAACCAAGAACAATCTACAAGGCAGCAGTTGTTTAATTTTGGAGTTGTCTCTCCTAGAAGAGTGGCTGTCCCCAGCTAACGAGCCTCATCTGCCCGAGGGTTCGAACTCGAGACTTTTCGGTTTAGCAACCATGAACTTTACCGACTCGACCACGCCGACCCCTCTACAGCCTTTGATTTTCTTTATTCTTAATTATACAACACTTTTATTATTACATTTATTACAGAAAACATTTATGTTGTTTTCTTGTTATTTTTAGTGCAATTATATGCGTGTTATAAAGTTTTTTATACTTATTTTATTTATAAAGGCATAGAGTAACTAAATTGTGTAGTTTTTAAATATACTACAATCTATAAGAAGAAAAAATGAAAAAAAAACAAAACAACAACACATACGTATAGTTATTTTTGTTCTTGTGAAATCTTATTTGTGTATATTTTACATGTGTTCTATTAAATATGTTACTTTTTTTTCCTTCTCTGTCTCTAGTTATGGACTTGGTGGTGTTCTTAAAAGACAGAACTGGAGTACATTTTACACTTGAGGATGCACCCCAGTCCAAATGTGAAAACCTCATAGATCTTGTTATAAACGAACAGGGCCTACCACCTGAAGCCTCTGATATTTTTAGCTTATGGCTTGTCTCACCCATAATAGGTATTTAACCTCTCTGTGTTGTCTAATTTTAAAACAAAATTGCTTGCACATCATAACTTTTATTTAATCTATCCTATGGGATTTTAGAAAAGTTGTGTAGTAAACATTTAGAATAACTGAAATTCCCTGTACTAGGTTCTGTTTCCAGAATGGAGTAATGTACCATTTTTACATAGTGAAAATATAAAGTAAAGCAATTCATTAGTAGAGCTCATCTGGTTTATGTGACTTCAGAAGATGAAAAAACTCAAGGTTGGAACAGTTCCAAGCCATTTTAGCTTTCTTTGACTTAGATAACCTATTAGAGCTAGATAGGCTTAATTTATCCTGTGTCCTTAAAATCTTTCCGGTTAGCATTTGTATACTGTACCACTTGACCAAGAATAGAGGTTTTAAAACTCACTACTATTGTTATAACCACCAGTGGTTTGACTGGGATTGAATTATTTCAGTTATGATGGTATTTTCTTCATTGTTTTTAAAGTTTGCTACGGTGGTGGTTTATGTTAGATGCATGTTTATCAAGGCATTAAAGCTAATGAAATAGTTGCTACATGTGTTTGTTCACTGTTGCTCCATGTATTCGCTTACCACACCTCATAGATGCAGAGACTTATATAGCAATATTACACAAAGTTGTTATTTCAATGCCATAGATAGACAGAAAATAGTCATTGTGGAGACAGAACAGCATAGCCATACAAGATCCTATTCTACCTCTTCACACGGCAATGATTTTACATTAATAAAAAACTTTATGTCTATTATTGCCTGCTTCCACTTGCTCAAGTTATTAGTCCCTCTTTCTTTGATTCATGTTAAAGATGGATGGCACTAGCAAAGCCTATCAATGTGAAAATGGCTGAAGGAAACTTGTTCAAAGTTAACACAACCATTCCTTATTTTTTCTGTAAAAATGTTTTTTGAAAACCCAAAGACCAGCTAGATCTATAGTCAATTAAAAAATGTCCACATTAAGATATTATAGTAAAGAATCCTCTTTAAACCAAGCGATCCCTAAGGCAGATGAAGTAGAGTTCATTTATTTTTTGAGCTCGGCACATTAAGGGAAGGTGTGGTCAGCAATTTGTCCAGCCGCATTTACTTTATGTCCCCTATACCCATCAGAGCTGGGCGGATTCAGGGACATTCCACTGACTTGGACCCGGATTTGAACTCGAGAGTTTTGGGTTGGCAGCCTTGCTCTCTACTACTCAGGCCATGCCATCTCATAATATTCAGATATTGTTCTTTCCTTATTGAAAGATTTTCAGATTTACACGTACAAGTATTTGTAAATGATTAATTAAAATCAACCTTGCCTTTATAATTTTGATAAATATTTCTATTTAACAGAGCTACGTCTCAAGAAGAACCACAATCCATTTACTGTAGTGCAAAGATGGGACGGTCTTTGTACTCTGTACACAAATGCCTCAGACAAGGAAATCCAAGAAAGTTAGTTGAACCAATACTTCTGACATTTTATTAGAAGCGAACTATTACTAAAAAAAAGCTTGTTTATAAAAGTAGGTCTTTTATAATTTATACTTAATATTCTTTGATCTCCTCAGGTGAGCCAGTATTAATGTTTCAGAGAGATGTGTTTTTTAAAAGAGAAAGAGAACATTTGGTGAGTACAATTTATTTTACCAATAGAAAAAAACACTATGAAGCTGAAAATCGCCCCAGTTGAAAAATACTTCCTTTTTTCATCCCTTTTTATCCTAACCCCCCCCCCCCCCCCGGATATTTATAATCTAGTTTGTTCTTTATTCAGGGCAAAATTACAGAAGCTCTATCACAACTAGAACCTCTTTACTGTTTACATTTTATAACACTAACCCAAAATAAATGCTCTAGAGCATGTAGGGTTAAAAAGGCTTATAAACTATTAAGAAAAAAGGCTTATAAACTATTAAGAAAAAAGGCTTATAAACTATTAAGAAAAAAGGCTTATAAACTATTAAGAAAAAAGGCTTATAAACTATTAAGAAAAAAGGCATATAAACTATTAAGAAAAAAGGCTTATAAACTATTAAGAAAAAAGGCTTATAAACTATTAAGAAAAAAGGCTTATAAACTATTAAGAAAAAAGGCTTATAAACTATTAAGAAAAAAGGCTTATAAACTATTAAGAAAAAAGGCTTATAAACTATTAAGAAAAAAGGCTTATAAACTATTAAGAAAAAAGGCTTATAAACTATTAAGAAAAAAGGCTTATAAACTATTAAGAAAAAAGGCTTATAAACTCTTAAGAAAAAAGGCTTATAAACTATTAAGAAAAAAGGCTTATAAACTATTAAGAAAAAAGGCTTATAAACTATTAAGAAAAAAGGCTTATAAACTATTAAGAAAAAAGGCTTATAAACTATTAAGAAAAAAGGCTTATAAACTATTAAGAAAAAAGGCTTATAAACTATTAAGAAAAAAGGCTTATAAACTATTAAGAAAAAAGGCTTATAAACTATTAAGAAAAAAGGCATATAAACTATTAAGAAAAAAGGCTTATAAACTATTAAGAAAAAAGGCTTATAAACTATTAAGAAAAAAGGCTTATAAACTATTAAGAAAAAAGGCTTATAAACTATTAAGAAAAAAGGCTTATAAACTATTAAGAAAAAAGGCTTATAAACTATTAAGAAAAAAGGCTTATAAACTATTAAGAAAAAAGGCTTATAAACTATTAAGAAAAAAGGCTTATAAACTATTAAGAAAAAAGGCTTATAAACTATTAAGAAAAAAGGCATATAAACTATTAAGAAAAAAGGCATATAAACTATTAAGAAAAAAGGCTTATAAACTATTAAGAAAAAAGGCATATAAACTATTAAGAAAAAAGGCTTATAAACTATTAAGAAAAAAGGCTTATAAACTATTAAGAAAAAAGGCTTATAAACTATTAAGAAAAAAGGCTTATAAACTATTAAGAAAAAAGGCTTATAAACTATTAAGAAAAAAGGCTTATAAACTATTAAGAAAAAAGGCTTATAAACTATTAAGAAAAAAGGCTTATAAACTATTAAGAAAAAAGGCTTATAAACTATTAAGAAAAAAGGCTTATAAACTATTAAGAAAAAAGGCTTATAAACTATTAAGAAAAAAGGCTTATAAACTATTAAGAAAAAAGGCTTATAAACTATTAAGAAAAAAGGCTTATAAACTATTAAGAAAAAAGGCTTATAAACTATTAAGAAAAAAGGCTTATAAACTATTAAGAAAAAAGGCTTATAAACTATTAAGAAAAAAGGCTTATAAACTATTAAGAAAAAAAATGTACAATTTTATAATTTTATAAATTTCAGATAAAAAATGAAAAGATTTTATATTACCTGTACCATGAAGCAAAATTCAATGTCTTAGAGTCACGATACATTCTACATGAAGAAGATTACCATACCTTAGCTGGCATCCAAGCAATTATTCAAATGGGAAAATACGATGATAAGACTGCCATAGCTGATTATAAGTAAATTACTTGTAGTGATATTTCTTTTCATTTAAGTTTAAAATAAACACCTTGTTAAAATTAACAGCAAAAATTTTGAATACATGTGTAATTGTCTATATAAAAATAGGCATGCTGTCATATACATTTGTAATTTTAAAAAACATTTTCTAGCTCTTTTGTGTATTCACTTTCAGGGCCAATTTAAATAAATACTACCCATTGTTTATGGCTGTGCCTAGCCGGTTTAAAATTTTTGGCCGCAACACGTCCACACCCTGCGAGCAGCAATTCATGGAGGCTCACAAAAAAGCTTCAGCCCAGTTGTCTGGAGAACCAGAATTAGCGGAACAGTACAAGAACTATCTTAAGATACTTTGGGAGTATCCATTCTATGGGTAGGGTCCCTTTAATTTTTTTCATTCGAGAGATTTTGTGTTTGGTAAGATTCTTTAAATTAAGATACTTTGGGAATATCCATTCTATGGGTAAAGTCCCTTTAATTTTTTTTCATTAGATAGATTTTGTGTTTGGTAAGATTCTTTAAGCCAATTAAGATACTTTGGGAGTATCCAATGGTTAGGGTCCCTTTAAATGTTTTCGTTAGAGAGATTTTGTGTTTGGTAAGATTCTTTAAGCCAACTATCTTTCCTTCTTTGAGAATGATATGGGTAAGATAAACTCATATACAGTCTTTTCTTTATAAAAAAATCATTCTATAAATAAGATACCTGAAGCCACAATAATTTATAAATCTAATGCTTTAATTAGCCAGCTGTATAATTTTATTCAGTTAAAAATTTTGAAAATCAATTAAAAAAAAAAGCAAGGGCATTAGTTAATAGTTATTAGATCTAGTTCTCATAAATTCTATAAGCCTGTGGTTATTTTTTTTCTGTGCTCACTCAAGGTACATTAGTGCCAAATCCTACTAAAATATGGACTTAACTTTGTAAATAAAAAAAAAACTTTTCCCTTGTCTGAATCAAAGAAATTATTAAAAAAAAAATCATAGCTAAATCTTTTTCATAGATTCCCGCAATACAGAATTATAAAAAAATGAACTAAAAATTGTGTAACACTAATTTTGACAAAATAAAAAAAAAATTCCCCATAAGTAAAGGCTCAGTGAAACATTGTTCTATTTCTCAACAGGGGGGCTTTTTTTTCTGGTGAAGTGGAAGTCAAACTGGGCAAGATTCGCAAGCTCATCTTTCCATCCCCACTCATTAAAGTGACCATTTGCATCAACACAGAAGGAATAGCAATTTTTGACAAGCTCAAAGATGTAAGTTCCTTAGCTGGTGTTTAAAAATTTAGTTGCACAGGTATATCAACAAGCTGTGAAGTTAATTGGGACGAAGACTATTTTACTATAACAAAGTACAGTTTAAAAAGTCCATAGTTATTAAAGTTAATCTTTTTTTGTGTTTGTGATCTATGAATGTATTATAAGGTATTGTCACAACTCTTAACTCACTTACTCAACTATGAATTTAAAAGCTCCTTTCTTGATGTACATGTTTAGAATACAAAAATAAGAACTGTTTATTTTAATTTAGTAAAAAAACATAGTTATAATACATCTATCAAAACACCGCTTTCTAGAGGTCTATGCTAAGTGAATATACTGAGTACCATAAAACTAGCAAATTCAGCTAATCAAATAGACTGAACAACAAGACCTACTAGCATCCCCTGATGTTCTACCTATTATCTCCCTCAAATCTGCTGTGATGCATCTGTCAACTCTGGTCTCTAAACTCTTCTTGTTGGCAGGCACTGTACTACCTTGCTATGTACCCAGCATGTGGCACAAAAACATTTCTCTGTTATTAAACTCATCAGTTACAATTTGACAGATTTTATAAATAGGAAGTGTAAGATGTAACTGTTAATTTTGTGCTGGATTAACTGCAATTTTAACTTCCAAATATGTAAATTAAAGTTTTTTGATGACATTAGTTTATTTGGACATTTAGATAAATGTAACCCTTATTTGTATCCCTAAAAATAATTTATAATCAAACATTACACAGCATTGCTTGAATTTTTTTTTGAGATTAGGAATCTAATAAAAATAAATCACTTTTGAGATTAGGAATCTAATAAAAATAAATTACTTTTGAGATTAGGAATCTAATAAAAATAAATCAACAAAAATGGTATGCAGTAATGAAATTTAAAATACACGCTGAATTGACTTCATTAAACAAAAAGATAAACATGTTTAAAATATAAAAGGATTGCATATACGAACTTGATTTTATGTTTCAGCTTTATATGAAAGAAGTCCATTAATGTCTAAATTTGTTTTGCAGGAGTTTCTGCTGTACATGCCATTTAGTAAACTGTCCTGGACCTATGTAGACAAAGCATGGGATGGGGACAATGATCCGGAACCCATGCTGATCATACAGTTCCCATCTGATCAGAGGACAGTGGCTGGAGATAAAACTGTCACCAAATTACTGCAGATCATGTCAGGAGAGGTGGGTCCTATGCTATGTTCCCTATAAGGGGAAAAAGATCGTGTGCAGCGTGTTTTTTGTGTGCGCGCTGTTCTAAAAGTCTTATACAAGGATATATGTTTTGTACAAAATGACTTATGGGACGGAGTGGTCTAGCGGTAGAGAGCTGGACTACTAACCCGTAAGTCTCGAGTTCGAAACAGGGTTCAAATCAGCAGACCGTCCCTGAGTCCACCCAACTCTGATGGGTACCTAACTCATGTTAGGGAAAGTAAAGGCGGCTGGGCATAGTGCTGACCACACTATCTCTTCATATGCCGAGGTCACAGAAACAAGTGAACTCTACTTCACTTGCCCCATAGACCGTCAGGTTTGAAAGGGAAACTTTACTTTTTTTTTTACAAAATGACTGAGCGGCAGTTAAAAACTACTGTGGGGTCGCGCAACCGTGCAGCTTAGCTGGAACATAGGTCCTATGAGGTTTTTTTGTTCTGCCCACTCAATTACTCATCATAACTCCAGAAAAATAAATCATCAGAAACTGTGTGTTAAGGGAATAGCAAAATACTATATTGGTAGAATATAGTAAACTATAGTAATGATCATAAAAGAAAAATATTTTGATGATACCAAAGTATTTTCCCAGATGAAAAACTATAATATAATTTAAGGCTACTCATATTTTACTTACTTCCTTTCAACTTAGCAAACATTGTATTGGTAGAATATAGTAAACTATAGTAATGATCATAAAAGCAAAATATTTTGATGATACCAAAGTATTTTCCCAGATGAAAAACTATAATATAATTTAAGGCTACTCATATTTTACTTACTTCTTTTCAACTTAGCAAACATTGTATTGGTAGAATATAGTAAAGCTATAGTAATGATCTTAAAAGCATTTTGTTGATACTAAAGTATTTTCCCAGATGAAAAACTATAATATAATTTAAGGGTTACTCATATTTTACTTACTTCTTTTCAACTTAACAAACATTGTATTATAGAATATAGTTAACTCTTTAAGCCCGTAATTATTTTCACGTTTTACCGGAATTATTTTTTTTCCCTTATTTTTTTTCAGTACCCGTGCGGCTAAATGACCCATATCTTTTTACCCGTTAATTTAAACCCCACACATGATTGATATAAATTAATCGTAATTGAATACCCTACACACTGATATACATTTTAAGGAATTATTTATTTACTGAAGAAAGATAATTACTTAGTTTTAAAGAAGAAAAAATAAAGAGTTGTTTTTTTCGTGCAAAAATTACGCTTCTGTCAGGAAAATTAATAATAAGAATAACTTTTCATGAGTTCTTATTTATAGAAAACGAAAGTGTTGTAACTGGGTTCTATATGTGTACCACAGCTATGCAGTGAGAGGGTAGAACTACCTGATCCAATATTATATTTCAATACCACTACCATTTCATTATGTCTAGCCATGCAACAGTGCATCTTGAGACACGACGACATCAACGCTTACAAATGATTTGACAGAATGACATTGGTCACTAATTCCATTTATTGCACTATAGAAATAGACATCAGACAGCTTGAACAAACGATACTAAGACTGGACAACCTAACCCTAACATAACACGAACAAGACTAACTCCAACTTCTTCCCCGGCAACAACGAACTCACACTAAAACGTCACTTTCTTGCGTACCGCGTCACACTTTCACTTGTTCAATATTATCGCTTCGCACCAGCATTCATGCGCACCAATTTATCTAGTCAAACATACATCATAACAGAAAGTAGGTCCATTTATCCTACAAAAATCATGGATCGGATTAGTCTTAGTATAAATACTTTAATTTTCGTTAATTTTATAATGCGGCGACGTAAACGTTTAGACGCGGCCGCTGAACGGCATTTCGCAGTGTTAAAAAATGCAGTTTTTCGAGTTGGTTTCCAAAAAAAAATTCTATAAAATACAAAATCGATCTAATGAGAAAACTACAAGAAGTAAATACAACGAAAAATGGCCGCTCCATCGTTATCATGACCTAGATTTACGATTAAAAACTTGGATTCCGAAAAACAACGAATTAAATAGAGAAAATTTTATCGGACGCTGGGAGCGTCGTTACGGTATGGCAGGCCGACCGCTGGGAGCTTCGTTACGGTCCTAAAGAGTTGAGCTATGGTAATGATAATAAAAGCAATTATTTTAATAATATCAAAATATTTTCTAAGATGAAAAAAAATTATAATAAACTCTCTTATTTTAATTTTTTTTTTCAGCTTAGCATTTTCCCTCTATTTGCTTCAAAGTCCTCTGTCAATGTATGAATTCCTACTTTAAGTCATCAGGGTTGGGCATGTTTAGGGGTAGATAAATGATCTTTGACCTCTGAGTTTGAAGTGATTGTATGGTCAACACCAATCTATTTTCCCTCTTAGTCATCTGCACCCACCAGAGCAAACTTTCTCTTACACCTGCATTTTTTAAATAGTTTTTTCTTTCCCCAGGCCAAACTGATGGATGCTCTCATAGAAACGTTGGTTGCCAAAATTCTTGAGGACAAGAGAAGAATTTCAAGTGATATTGATGTTGTAGATGCATACAAGGGTATTACATGTTTTTATTTTTATCAGAGTCTAGTCTCATTCTCCTTTGGCAACTCCACCTGCTCCATTGTATAATGTTAGATGACCACCTCCCACTGTTCTTAATTTATAGTTTATACATATATGTTATATATATATATATATATATATATATATATATATATATATATATATATATATATATATATATATATATATATATAGATATAGATATATATAGATAGATATATATAGATATATACATATAGATATATATATATATATAGATATATATATATATAGATCTATATATATAGATATATATATGTAGATATATATATATATATATATATATATAATCTACATTAATACTAGAATAAAATAGAATAAAATCTCGTAGAAAAAAGAATTGCACACCAGGTGAACGCCAAATGAAATGTGCATAATAGTGCACAATATTATTAGTACTTTATAAATTTACATGTGTTTTTTGAGAAATCGGAAATAGTGTAAATTAGTACTTCCGGTCAACGGAAATTACTCAAACTTTGACAGAAGGTAGAGCATTTGATCTTTTACTTACATGTGAAATTTCATTTATCTATCTGAAATAGTACTCAAGTTATAGGCTTTTGAAAAAATTCAAAGTAGAAAAAGTACCACTTCTGGTTATCGGAAATCGCTCAAAAGTTGATACGGATCTACGATTTTGATAAAATACTTATATATGAAATTTCATCAACCTAGCTGTACTGGTACTCAAGTTATCGTGTTTACACACACACACAGACACACACACAGACAAGATTGCAAAATTATGTTTTTCTGTATCAGTGAGGTGTAAAACGTCGAGATGAGATTTTTTTTTTTCACGATTACAAGACTTTCTCTATACTTGGTATATACGAGAAAGTAAAAAGTCACTTTTATTTAAGCCTTGTGCTTTGAATACCCCACTTTAGGGCATGTGCCTGCGACTATAAGTAGCGATATTGACCTGAATCCGACCCAACAAGAAAAACACCCTCAGAAGCCAGCAACTAAGACCCCAGGTAGGGAGAACAGTTAGGGAAACAAATATTTTACATAGAATCCAAACACTTTAGACATGATAGAAAGATATGTTTTGTTTACTTTCCTTTGGGGAGTGGGTTGCCATTTGGAGGATGAGAATAACAAAGAATTCCCCCAATAATGTGTGAGTTTGGGGAAGTGATACATGTTTTTTTCACTACAGTTTCAGATGTGAGCTACAAGCAGTTGTTTAACAAGCTGGACAGATTAGTCTTGGAGACATACACAACAGATGGGGGTAATCCATTTTCTTTACGTTTGCAGTTCATTTGCTCCTGTCCTTGACAGCTGTCAACTCTGTTTTCTGTCCATTCTGTTTTCTGTCCATTCTATTTTCTATCCATTCTATTTTCTATCCATTCTGTTTTCTGCCCATACTGTTTTCTGTCCATTCTATTTTCTATCCATTCTATTTTCTATCCATTCTGTTTTCTGTCCATACTATTTTCTGTCCATACTGTTTTCTGTCCATACTGTTTTCTGTCCACACTGTTTTCTGTCCATACTGTTTTATGTAATTCTGTTTTCTGCTCATTCTGTTTTCTTTTTTCATTCTGTACGCTGTCCATTCTCTGATATGCCTAAGCAACCAAACTGTCTTAGTAAAAAAATAACCTTTCAAGCAATAGACCATTAAAACAGGATCTCTTTCAGTAAGGTTTTGAAATATTTGTATAATATTTTTAAAGTTTCAAAATAAATGTATAAAATGATAATTGTTATTGCATAAATTTTTAAATGACATGAAGAATTCTCAAAAAAAATACTCTCAAAATTGTAGTTGTGTTGATAAACAGATTACACTAAAATTATTATTATATAATTGCGCTGAAATATCAGTATTAATATTATGTTGATGGAATAGCCTCATAGTTGACCAAAAAATATAGTACAAAGAAATTGTAATGATCCATTTAATTTGAGGTGTTTTTTTCTTCATGGAATTTGTCCAGTTGTTTATATGTTGAATTACTTCCCTTTGAGATATCATTTTTATTAAATCCTTTCTCTTTTCCTTTTATAGAAGAGGTTGAGTAAGAAAGCAACACAAGTTTTGCTGTTGAAAGTGGCAGGAAGTTTAGCAGGGGAGGGAAATTTAAAACTTGACAGTATACATGCATAATACTTTTTTTTTCATGATGTGAACTTTCATATCAGATAATAGTTATACAGTTAATTGAACTAAAAATTAATTTTATAAAATAGATTTGAAAAAAGAAATGTTTTGATTTATTCCCTTATCTAAAATCATGCTTTTTTCTTTCAAATTAGATGATGTATTTTATTTTAATGTTTTGTTATGGAAAGTAGTTTGTTTTGCTTCTCTTGTCTCCCTCGCTTCTCTTGTCCAACTGCCCAGATGTAGCCTCAATGGGCCTACTTTTGTTAAGGGAATCCACCCCACTTATTTAAAAGGAAGACTTCTTTTTTTTTTTTTTTGCAATAATTTGTATCGAGGGGGAAAAATATTAAAAATAATTTTGTTATTTTTGGTTCATAAAATGAATAAAAAAAAGATTCTTTAAAGAGTCTTTTTTCTAAAACTCCATTTTATATTTTATTGTTTTTCTTGATATGATGCATTTTTCTGTTAATATTTTGTTGTTGACGTTTTTTCTGTTGACATAATTATTTCTGTTTGCATTTTGACTGAGTTTCATTTTTTTTTAAATTCATTGTTTCTTCATTATCCAACACCTTTTAATCAACATGAAAAGTGGTATCATTGACTATTAACTAGAACAGCTGACTAACATGGAAACTGTCAAATCTACGAGTTAAATTAAATAATGCAGGTTACGGTTTACATATCTCTTACAAAACATACACAATGTCGTATTAGAAACTTTATTTACCCTCAAATACTTGTTGACCCTAATAGGTTTAGTTTCTTTGCTGCTACACCCTATTAAAATTGCTATTCACAAGGTTAAATATAGTTATTAGTGATCATATCTATTTGATTATTCTTAATTCAAAGCATCATTGCTCGTCTATTAAACTTGTAAATTTTAAAATATTTATTTGATGACTTTTCATTACATTTTAGTAAATTTTTATCGTTGTTAAGAAAAAAAAAATTATAAATTTTTATTATTTTTATTAAACCTTGAAAAATTTAGAAATTTGTTGAAAATTTGTAAATGCAGAGAATTAATTTATAAAGTAAAGGAAGCTATAGAAATATTTTATTTTTATTTTAGATTTTGTTAGACATTGATTTTGTTTATAAAAAAAAAAACTCAACAATATTCAGATATAGACTGAAACAAGAACTGACTCATAGACATTCCACTACATTTTACTTTATTCAATATATTATAACAAAACTTATTTTAATAATTTTGGTTTTTAAATTTTTGTTGAAAGACAATTCATTTGAGATGTTGACATGAGAAATTGCTTAAACTATTATTAGTAGTAGTGTTTGAAAAAGAATGTTTATAAATATTATATTTTAGATGAGATTTTAATTGTACCATATCTTGATATTTTTTAATTCTACTTTAATTAGAAGCTTAGTTTTTTTTTAAAAATTGCCAAAGTAGCACTGCCATTCTATTATGTTTAACTACGCATCTTTTGAAGCAAAAAAAAATTATTTAAGGAAGAAAATCATGTTTTCTTTTTTGCAATATTTCTATATTCAATTAGATTGTATATTGTATAACTTTTCTGCCCTCTCACTTGTGACTTACTCTATTTATTATTCATCAGTCAATGTAAATACATATCAATACTTTTTTTTAAATGATAGTAATTGTAAATAGTTAAAGAGCTGGTAAAAAGCAAGAATTATCACAATATTTAAAAAATATTTATTTGTGAACTGTGATTAAAGATTTCACAAATGTCTGTATACATTTCAAAAAGAATTTTAATCAATAAAAGATTTTGTTTTCTTTTATTTTAAAGAGAAAAAAGATTTTTTTTTAAATTTATGAGACATTTTTTTAAAACTTTTTTTATGGAGCAAATGTTAATAGTATTGATTTTTAGTTTGATAAATATTTACATCTATTTAAAAATGGCTGAATCAGATTTTGTTTTATTGTTGAATTCCTTATTAACTTTTTAGTTAACATACTCTATTAAGATTCTAAAATTTAATAATAATATATGCTAAAATTAAAATGACATCAACTTAATGATCTCAGAAAAACATACACTTCAGTGTGTAATATTTTTTTTTTATCTAACTTCAACATTTTATAGATTTTAGATAACTGTTATATTTTATTCAATAATAACTTCATTCTTAAACTTAATTTAGCTTTAGGCTGTAGAATGTAAATAATAGAGGTAGTGTGGTTTGCTTTAAGATAGCTGTTTATAGCAGCTTTTAAACACATTTTTAATAAAACCTTTAAATTAAAAAAAAAGTGTTGTCTCAAGGCATAGATTTAGTATAATTAATAGAATTAGTATTAATAGCTTTAAGACTTCCCATTTATTCATAGCTGCTTTAATGAACATCCAAATAAAAAATGTTGAAAAACTTGCAATAGAAAAAAAATATTCTTAGTGTAATTATTAGCATGCATTGTACATAATGTATATTTTAAAATGTAGCTTTTATTTTAAACACTTTGCAGCAGTTTTTTTTTTAAAGAAAGAGACCACTACTTGTTGTAAAGGCCATCACATTTAAAAAAAACCCATTGAAACTGTAACTATATTTTCCACTTTTGCTTTGTATTAGTTGTGCCATGTGTTATTTCTGTTTGCATTAAACTTTAAAGTGACACTAAAATAATGTTTGTTCAGTTTTGTCTAATATTTATTTTCGTCTAACTACTTGTTTGATCTGATATTTTGTGTTTTTCTGAGTTTTGGTTATGTTTGTCTAATCTTTGGTTATCTAATCACTAGCTATGTCTGATCTCGCTTGTGTTAGACATTTCAATATTCATCCTTTATGAAGCAGTTGAAGAATAAAATCGTCTACCTATTAAACCCTTGGCTTGCTTGACCTCAAGGGTTAATTAGGACTGGGTACAGATCCATTGTTTTAGTTTCAAAGCAGTGCAGTAGTTATTTACTTATTGCCCATTGCCATTACTCTATTTTATTAATATTTCTGTAAATAAACTTTACCTGCTATGTTGACTCTAAACCACCTCTAATTCTTTACTCTCTTTATATTTCTCTAAATCAACCCCATCTCTACTTTCTTTATATTTCTCTAAATCTAAATCAACTTTATATTTTTCTCTAAATCAACTCCACCTCTACTTTCTTTATATTTCTTTATATCAACTACAACTCTGTTTTCTTTATATTTCTCTAAATCAACCCCGTCTATACTTTCTTTATATCTCTCTAAATCAACTTCAACTCTTCTCTATATCTCTCTAAATCAACTTCTTCAACTCTACTTTCTTTATATTTTTCTAAATTAACTGCAACTCTACCGTAATGGCTAAATGTAAGATCAGAGAACCTGCTACAGAGCACCAACTTTAACCTTAACTTGAACACATGACACGTATGTGAGTCCACCTTTCCTGCAGATCTCAACTGATTTATTCCGCTGATGTCAGCTGGTTTCTGTCTGCTTATTGGGAGCTCACCTGAAAATTTTATAACTTTTGCCCCAGAACATGCTGGTCAACAAACCCTTGGCATTATTCCGTTGCGCTGAATCTTAAAACAAAATTTTCCCAGCTTGAAGTTAATGGGCTTTTTCAACATTTACAAAAAAAATTTATTGTCTAGTTGACACATGATATATGACTTACACAATTTTTTAAGTCATTCATGTTTTTAAACTGTTTCCCCACAGTCAAGACAAATGAGAGATAATTTACTTGCACATATGACAAGATTTACATAAGCCGTTAGCCAGATTTTTAAAAAGTTTTAATACAAATATTAATGTTTTGCAGTCTAAAATGCTATTCCATTTTTATTCCTGCCTAGTCATTATAAATTTTATCTCTCTAAGTCATTAAAGCTCTTTTATTTTTATAAATAAAAGTGCCATCAATAGTCACTTAACATGTAATTAAAGGCAAAAATATATTCCCTTCTACATTACAATTATGAACAAAGATGTCTTAATTTAATAACTTAATATGCAAAAACTATTGATATAGCTAACTCGTTTCATTTTACAACAACCAAATGATGTTAATAAAGAGGCGCCTAGCAAAATCTTTGGCCTCCTGTAAAAATCCAGGCATAGCCCCACTCCCACTTTAGTACATTGGTAAAATAAATAAAAAAATATTTAAGAAACATCTGACTTGGCTAAAAGTAAAATTGGAAATTTATATTGCAATCATTGAATAGACTACACTAAATCCACATTGTTTGATGTTGCATGTTATCAATTGGGGGTGGGGTTAGATGATAGAGAATTCAAATGATCTAATAGATGTGCTTGGATTGTAGAATCAAGCTGATGAAAGTAACAGGATACCAATCAAATGCTAGGCTAACCCACCTGATGTTTTCATCACTGGAAGTATGTAGCAGACTTTGAATCTCCTCCCCATCTTTCATCGATGTTCCCTGTAAGCTGCACTCTCTCACACAGTAGCTGTAAACCTACCCTGCAGTTTATTTCTCCAGCTCTGATGGGTACCTGACTCAAGTTAGGGAGAGTAAAGGCGGCATGGTGCTGACCACGATATCCCTTCGTATGCTCAAGTCACAGAGACAAGTGAACCCTACGTCACCAGCCACATGGACTGTGAGGTTTGAAAAGGGAACTACTTTTACAGTCAATTTTTTTTTTAATTTAAAAATTATATTATAATATAGACTTGTATAAGTAATTTGACAGCATGGCATTTTAAAAAAATTCTGCACATACACTTTAGCTCTTTGTAGTAATGACCCCCCCCCCCCTCCCACCAGACAGAAACAAGTCAACCGAACATATAGTTAGCATGTAATTGTAGCCTTCACCCACCTATGAGATCTGGAGTTCACAAAACTGGGTCATATAAAGAGGGCAGTGTAAGAAACTGAATTAACTCAGAGCCTATTTACCTTAATAATGGGTGTGGGTGCTCCATGTTAACCATACCATTTTAATGTTCTGTGGCAGGGGGGGAGGGGGGGCTGATGTAATCCCATACACGATGTGGGTTCAACTGTAAAGATGTGACACTACTGCGGCACAAAAATGTAGAACTTGTGTCAGGGCCAACTATAAAATGCAGCATATGCCCTGACAAGATTTATGTTTTACAAAAGCAAAGAGGGGAAAATGTGTTTACGTAACATTTCTGTTCTTTTGAGGTACAATAAGGCATGCTTTTTAAAATATTTTAGTTAAAATTTATGTTTTTTAACTTTTATCAAAAGAAAATTTTTAAAAATATTTATGTCGAGAACGAAATTTAACTACTTTTGTGCGTATAATAATTAATATTAGGACATTTGATTAATTTGTTGAACTACATAGAGCAGGCATATTGCTTTAAGGAAAGCCTTCTATTTGCTTGTGTTAAAAAATGCAATGTACACAAAACTATGCTTTGAACAGTATTTTGTTTCAGTGTATTACTAGGTCTGTAAGAAACTGTTTCTTTTTATTTTGATGTTAACTTAATGAAACATTTTATCATCTCTTTTTTAAGCCAAAATTTCTTTGTATTTGTTAACTTGTGTATAACCAGAATATTGTAATCAGATTACTAGTATCGCCTTATTCTTTGTTAAATAAAGAAGCATCTAATTCGGCTTCTCTACCAAACAGTTGACTTTGATAGATTCTGTCCACGTATGAAATTTAGTAGATTTCTTGATTAAAAAAAAACTTTTTAACATTCTGAATATAACTGCAACGATCATCTGACTAACCCTTAATATGCCTAGGTTACAGAAACTGATGAACTCCACTTCACCTGCCCAATGAGCAGACAGTTCCAAAACTTACTTGCTCTTATCTGATTGTTTCACATTCAACAACCCACTAGTGCCCCTAAATTTTTGTTCACTTAAAAAATTCCTTGAGTTTTAAATTTAGGTTCAAATAGAGATAATCCCTGTATCCATAATGGCCAGATAAATGTCTTTTCTTCTTATTCCTTTATGGCCCCTGGGGAGCAAAGGGCTGCAGCTACATCTCTCCACCGGATTTGCTTTAGGGCAGCTCTTTTTATATGCGCCCACATAAACCCGGTAGCCCTTGCCTATTCTTCAGGATTTCCTTGGTTTGCCTACTTTCCTCTTCTCCTGGGGATTTGTCTAAAACTTTTCTCATGATATTACTCTCTTCTGTTCTTAAGGTATGCCCAATCCATCCCTGTCTATTGCCAGTTGTTTGGTGTTTTGCCACAGGTCTTTATTTGATATTTTGTCTGGCCATCTTATCTTGAGGACCTGTCATAAACTTATGTTTGTGAACAATGGTAGCCTGTCTTTATCCAACTTGGTAACCCTCCAGGTCTCCGAGCCATAGAGCAATACTCCCCCAACATTTGTGCTGAAGATTCTTAACTTGCTCTGGAGCTACAAGGTTTTGCATTTCCTTATCGGGCGTATGGAGTTGAAAACGCATCTGGCCTTGATGAGAGAAATGTGTCAGTAAACTTAATTTATAGCTGTAATATGTTACTATTTTTCTTTTAATTTTTAAACTAAATGTTTATTGATAGCAGACATTTGTGACCAAGATTAATTAATATTTTAGGAATCCCTTTTTCAAAAAACAAAATTAACTTTGGGGGAGATGAAAAGAGGTGTATAGGCTGAATTTGCGACAATGGGGAAAAGCAAATCACGACATTGTTTATGGCTGTCCCCCTATGAGATATGATATTCCATCTAGTGTGCAGCCATTATTTAAGAGTTATAGCATCCTCTGTGATGTCTATAGATATACTGATAAGCAAACTATTTAATAACTGTATTCATGTATCATTAAATAAAATAAACTGTTTCATGTGACTAATATTTTATACTGCTAGTAAATTAATTTTTGTAGGTGGTGATATATAACTATAAGCTTAGCAAAAAGTCAGATTTTAAACTGCCATTGACTGAATTCATGAAGTTGATGCTCTAAATAAGCAGTCTTTGATTTTAAGGCTGATGCTACAGAAATGTCACTTGCTACATTTCAGTAGGTTAATAATGGGCAGAAAGCAACACAGTATGACAAAAAGCATAGACAATGCCATTCCATAATTTAAGATATTGTACATTAATTTTATTATTTCCCCTTAAGAGAAGTTTTTTGAAAAAAAAAATTAACAGCTGAAGATGCTGTAAAGGGAAGGTTGAATAATAATAAAAAAAATATTAAAAAAAAAATTAAACATGACAGATAAAACAATGAATGCATGAATGAATGATTAACAAAAAAAAATAAGTCAATTATTAATTATTACATTTTCAAGATAAATTGTTTTTAACAAGCAAATGGGCGTGGACAGCACCAGGTTTGAAAAGTAAGAAGAAAAATAAAAGGTATAGTACAGAGAGAATCAAATACTTTAGACGCAGAAGCGCAGACACTGTTGCTATTTGTTGAAAAATATGCTAACGTTGTTTTAACGCACAAGAAATGGTTTTTCATGACCTTAACCTACAGTATCACAGGTTGTATGATGGTGCCATTGCTGACTATTTGCTTGGCAGTGAACAAGGTCAGTATGATGTTGTATTTGAACCCAATTAACCAACGAGACACTATCAATTCAGATTATTTTCCAATCTGGGTAAAAATTTCTGCTCCCGTTAATATTCGTCAAAAGTAAAATACTGAATTCTGAATAAGAATTTTACTTAACTAAGATTAAAAAGAAAAAAACTACCAGTCCTATATAGTGTGTACAGAAGTTTAGAGCATGACTTAAATATTTGCTTTTGTTATTTTTCTAGAAGCTCAGTAACACATATAAAAGAAAAAAGATGCAGCAACTTCTTAAAACCACTATCTTTATCACAGCCGGAGAATTTGTTAAAGAAATAAAAGACATGAAATTCAGCATGTGAAATTGCTTGAAAAAGGTGAATAAAGCAAAAAAAAAGTGTATCAACATCTTTCAATATCTACCATGTGGTTCTATGTATGAAACAGCTTTCTTTTGCTTGAGAGATGCAAGTTTTTAAATTTGCCTTCTTACATGATATGGATTAGTCAGCAAACGTTTTAAAAAAACATACATAAACTGTCAAAGTGGAGACCAATATTAAATAATAGATCTTATACTGTAGATACCAATATTATTCAAATTACTTCAAATTTTGAATGCTTTTCAAATAATTAATTGTTTGACTTGGCAGATGCAAAAAATCTGACTTAAAAAAAATGATCTTGCAAGAAGGCAAATGATCTAGTTCTCAACACACCACGTTAACATGGGATGCATGTAGATACAAAAACATGGATTAGTTCATCAATCTTGAAAAAATAAAAACAAAACAAAACAACAGGTAATATATTATTTATATAAATTATCTATTTTTTAATATATGTCAGCTTCAGCATCAATTCATACCAATCACTGGAGAGCTAAAAGAACACTAAATGCTCTTACCACACATACCTAGCATTCACTGAGTAGATGTGCTTTACAGGATCAACCACATAAAAAGTAGAAGAGGGACAGAGGAAGGAACAAATTATTTTTTTTTTATATTTGAAAGATACTTCTCACATGGTTACAAATAAATGAAACAAATCAACATAACAAAATAAGTCTAAAAGGGGCAGGATGGGAAACAGTTTTTTTTATATATATATTTGAATGATACTTTTCACATGGTTAAAAAATAAATCAAATATCCAAACAGGTGCAAAGAATCGGCTGTGAATAAGTTTTCATAATACAGAAAATTCTCAAACAGCAATGAACATGTCTACATTTACATAGCACCAACTAAAATAAAAACAAGGTCCCATTTGAAACAAAAAAAAAAGGTATTTTAAATGATTGTCTCAGAGAATTTTTGTCTTAATAAATAATCGTTTTTACATTGAACAAAAATTTCCTTATGAAAATAATGATTATTATTCACCATATTTTTTTTAATGCGAATAATGAAAGATTATAGCCTCTCAGCAAAGAGATAAATACTAGTTTGTTCACTATACATTGCCAGATAGGCAAGCAGGAAATATTCAGGCATACAAATGCAAACAATCATAAAACTCGCATTCAACTATAGACAACTAATGAAAAAAATACAGAAGGGAAAGTATTACAGCAGAATCAATGTCTAATGGGAAAAAAAAAGCCAAACCAAAAAATTCTTTTTTTTTAACAAAATTTTACAAAGTAACACAGAATTTATATATAATATATATAAGTATATTTATATATATATATCATTCACACTTTTAAACTTTTTTTCTGTATAAAATCTCATCTGAAAAAGTTTACAATATGTACAGAAGAGGCATATATATGTAAGTACAAAAACATGTCCAAATACACTTATTTAAAAAGTTATTAACACTGCTTTCTACATTCCATTTTTTCAACTACAAAAAAGAAGATACTCCTGCATTACAAAAGAATTAAAGTTGAACTTAAATATTACAAAATTATAAGCTTAAAAGGTTTTTATGACAAATTAATAACATATAAATTAGCTGGCTGTTAGATCGTTGTGTGAAGTTAAAATATATTTAACAGCAAACAGTATAGTTTTCGGAATTTAAATTAAAAATATTTTCCGGGGCAAAAAATAATAAAATGACTGAAGTTCAATAATTTATAATGAATTTTGTTTTGCTTCAGATATCTCAAATAGTATGAAATGGAGTTAAAAAAAAACCAATAACATAGTAGATGCACTCAAGGCAACAAAAAGAAATAGAAGTGTAGAAAATACATATTTTAATGTCTAATCTTTAAACACAAACTAGATTAGCTCACACGTTAAGCAGGAGCTTACAAATAGTTCTTTTGAGTGAGAAAAATATTTTAAGTCCTATTTTAATGATTAGGAAAACTACAATAAAATATACATTAGAAAATGGCACAACCCATAATTAAAGTATATCAAAAGAAAAAAAAACCATGAAATTATACACCAAAGGGAAGCTATAGAGCATAATGCTAGGTCATTGTTTCCAACTTTGCTATTCACAACGAAATTTTTTAAAAAAAATAAAATTGTACAGAATATAGAAATAAAAAATAACAACCAAATTCAAAAGCTTTGCCACTTTAATGCCTTATAAATAAATAAAATCTTCAGTAAACAAAGACAAAACACTTTCAGCTGAATAATAACCATTGTACAATTTTAAAGATACATATAAAACCATACCGGCCATACTGCACATTAATTTTTTAAATAGGTGATTCTTTTAGGTTTATTAAAAAATAAAATCTAAGTTTCTGTTATAAACATATTAATTAAATGAAATACACACCCAAAATAATTTTATTCTTCCATGTCTATAAAAACAATTAACTATAAAACTGAAGAAACATAAAAAAAAAATGAATGCTTAAAATTTGTGATATGCTTGATATGAAGATGAAATTATTATATTATTATAACATAGTCACACTGGTTTCATTATATGTCATGATGCTGACATTTCAACTAACATTCTAAAACTTATGACAATTGTTTTGTATTATTTGCTGTAAGTTCAAGCAATCAAGAAACAAGAGTTTCACATTAACAATTGAAAAAAAGAAGGAAAGAAAAAAAAACGTGTGACTAGACTTCACTTAACATGTACACATAGCAACAAATTATATCGGTAGAAAAGAAACACAAAACACCTTAAGACTTGAAAAAAAAATAATCTTAATTCAAAAGAATGCAGCAGAGTAGTAAATGAATGTGACGAAGTTGATGGTAAAAAACAGAATTACGTTCCAGCATTTTGAATGTTTTAAAACTTAATGGACCATGTAAACCAGCAATGAGCTCCTGCTTTATCACATGCAGCATTTATTCTTTGCATATAAAAAATATTTCATGCCCGGGCATGAGAACATTTTGTACTACTGAAAGTAGGTTTTCATTGACATCACAAAGATTACGTAAAGTAAAAAGGCATTTAAGAGAGGAAATCATTTTCATCAGGATCATTGACAAAGAAATGTTTTTTTTTTAAACAGTTGAAAGATGATGGTCAAAATAACTTTTAAAATAAAAAAGATATTGCATCTTTTGTTTCCCCTCTGTTCTTATGATACTTTCAAATGTAAAAAAAAAAAAAAAAAAATCAAGATCAAATCTAGTGAGTCATACACATCAAGGCAAAGTGTGATTTAAAAAGTTGAATTTTCTTTTACTTTAAAGTAAAACAAAAACATTTTTCACTACTGCCAATTCACTAGCTGTACACGTGTTAAATTTATACTTAAATCTTTATAAAATAAAATACTACTAGCAAGTTACAGCGAAGATTGTTTTTCTACAAAAAGTAAAATAAAAAAAATAACATAAAACCACAACATTTGCTTACATATAAATACCAACTCCAGGTAACTTGGTACACATTACTTGTTTGAAAACTAACCCCAGGTCTACTAGCTACTAAAACTATTATAGTTCAACATGAACATCGATATGATCATTAGGTTCCTACATCAAAATGTGGCACAATAAGGCATGGGTTTTACGAGTTCAGTAGAATAACAATGTTTGCATTTGCAGTTTGAAAACACAATTATGCTGGAGGGATAGGTAAGAAATAAAAAAAGAAAACATTAAACAGTAATGACTGAAACATACAAAGAAATAACATACAGTTAAAAAATACATAAACCGCTGTTACTAGTATTTTTAAATTCATAATCGTCTGGCAGAATATTATGGGTGTGTTACGCGTGTGTGTATATAGATATATACACATATACTAAATATACTAAGACTAAGACAACTATTTATATATCATACACACAGAACAGGCCTAACACAAAAATTGAGAATGTACAAAATAAAATTATTTAGAACAACCACTTTATATTCAATATTTGTAGTAATTAAAGTTTATTTATTTTCTAAATTTAGAACAGATCAATAGAAAAAAGTGAAATGCTGATGTTGACAGAAAAGTCTAATTAAAATTGTATATGGCCACCATCATAAATTCTGATTGACATATCAATAAATATTGACACAAAGGCTTTAAGTTAACTAATTGGAATTTAACAGTTTTGAACACCAGTAATTAAAAAAAATAGATAGGGTTAGAAAAACTTAGGTTTTTAATTTTTTTTAAAAATAACATTTATTACTGGTTTGATTATGATATTAAGTTTCCATATCTGAAGCAGTTCATTGAAAAGCTGCTGATTATATATAATTAGCTTTCATAACAGATTGTAATTCATTGAAAACTGCTGATTATACGCGTAGGTTGAGGATGAAAATCTTCAGTCTAAAAACAAATCCTAGGTAGTTTAATAATTGGTTTGAACATTGCAAAGCTAGATATATTCATTCCACCAAAGGGATCTTAAAGCATTTAATAAACAGGATATTAGAAGTTCATTAAAGAAAAATAAACAGCAAAAGTACTGTAATTAATCTTAATGTCCCAATATTATTAAGTTTAATTTAAAAATAGACTTATAAAATTGTGTGACATCATTAATTATTGAAGCCAACTTGTTTTATAGAGGTTGGATTTTTTTTCTTCTGAAAGCAGCCTATGTGTGTACTTTAAACTCACTAGTGTGTGGTGATAAAGATCTTTGGTCAAAACATCACAATTATCCTAGAGAGTCAGTTTACCAACATGATACAATTTTATTTACTACTTAAAGTAAACTTAAAAAACCTTTATTTTACACGACTGAATAAAAATATAATTTGCTACATGTTTTATCAATTTTAAGTGCCTGCTAAATAGAAATATGGATTGGGGGAGGGGGGATAGGAGGTGGGGGGGAGAGGAGGGGAGGGTCACCCATAAACTACCTTATGCCATCTACTCATCACTCCTCCCATTGTAGAATGCCTTCATTCTTCAGCCTACCTCCTGCATGATATATTTTGATACATTTTTACTACAATTAACAGTTTGCTTTCTTAATACCCAAAATGATTGCATAATTCAGTTTCAAAATTAACTTTGTAAAATGCTCAAGTGTAATGTCATTGAGAGATGACACCTTGTTCTTTGTTTTGTGTGGAAAAAAAATTTTCTTTTAAAAAAACTGCATGCTTCCACTACTTATTTAATCAAGATAACATTTAGACCTACTGCACTGAAATTTGTTCACTCAGAAACCCCCACCCCATTTTGTAAAACAAATTGCATTTCTTTACATTATATTTAAACATTCCTTATAAAGACTGAGTCTATAAATAGAAAAGAACAATTGTTTTGGTGTTTTTTTACAATTGTTATGATTTTTCATGTAAATTAAAGTTGCATTATGTTAAGAAAGCAAAGCAAAAAGGGTAGAAAAGGTAAAAAGCTTTTCTAGTGAAGTAATTTTAGCATATGCGAGTATGCAGTAATTAAGCATTATGTGTTTGAAATGTGTTTTTCGTTTTAAAGAAAAATCTCAAAATATAAACAAAAATGTACTATCTATTTGGACCAAAAAAAAAAAAGAATTTTTGGAGATTGGTAATGTTTAGATAGAACATCTACAGCAAACAGGTCAAGCTTAGGGGAAGGATAGAGGTGACCAACTACAAAAAAAAACAAAACAACCAGCCTGCTGTACAGCATTCAGCTGAGTCAAACTACAACAGGAACTGGCCACAATGAGAAAAGAAATGATTAAAAATTCACCAGCAACTCTGTGTGAGGCCCCAGTAGCACACAGTTGCATGAATGAGCAGGCTGATCCTTTAAAGCTGATGAGAAAGTATTGATCTAGTCCACCACTTGGCTCCCCCCACCATGGATTACTTTTGAATTCCCATCTTTCTACTCACAAATTCCTTGCAAACATTGCTCAAGAAAAAAACGGGGGGGGGGGGGGGGGGGGGGGGGGGGTTCAAAAGCCATGCTAAAGATATCAAGCCTGAGTAGTCTATTTTAGTTTGAAAACACTTAAAGCTAAACTGGTTAAAAAAATTGTTTTGTAATTTTATTTTCATTGACAGTTACTTCCTTTTCAAGAATAAATCCTTTTGAAACTAAAGAAAGCACAAATCTATATAACTAAGTAATATATAAAGACAACTTTTATTCATAGAATTTGCAAATGTAGCGGATATAAGATATATAAAAAGCTGATCCGCCTGGATGGAAAAACCCTAACAGGATTACATCAATAAGAAGTCACTAGTCTTCTGTGTTGTATACAAAACATGGCACAGACAAATATTTTGCGGAATCTACTTGATTAACTTGGGATTTTTATTATTAGAACTTAGTTATTAGAACTTAGAAAAATGCAATGTTACATGTAAGTAATTTTTGTTATTATTTAAAAAAACAACTGCACTAATTAAAAAAAAAGTTCCCTTTAAACGTTACTGAAACACTAAAATACAGTGGGATTGCCTTGGTTTAATTGGGCTGCATAGAGTTACCTATAGATATGGATTAGGTACTTTAATGCTAATATTTTTTTTTCTTCGGTATAAGAAAGACAGCTGCTGTTCTTACTTTAGATTTTTGTTTTGTCTGGAATTAAGTTTTTTTTCTCTGCAAATTAATTTATAAATAAAAAAAACCCATTATACACCATTATCATCAAACCAATTCAAAACTCAGAGACTATTTTCATCTAAATCACAACCCCTGTTTATTGCTGTAGAGTTTTGTTTCATTTCACAGTAAGTTAATAATTTATAATCAAGTCTATTTAAAATTAAGAGATAAAGGACTTCATTAAAATTTAGAAATTTATTTGAATAACAGCAGGAATAAATTTAAAATGATAACTTTATTCTCCAAATTTGCTATTAGATCTGTGACTACAACCTAGTTGGAAGCTATAAATACCCAACAAATGGCCATGTGCATTGTGATTAGGAATTCCTTGAAATATATAATAAAAATAGATATTTTAGTTTTCATTGACTGAAGAGTTAAAATACTAACAGGCCTACATGGTGAGACTTCAATGAGTGAATAATTTTTATTACTTGTCAACCCTTACATCTTCTTAAACTTGACACTTTAGAATTGTAGGTATCTACTTTTATATGGCACGGTGAGGGGGCTAAATCTCTGGCATTTACAGTGACACAAGAAATACAGGTTAACATTACAGAAAGTGTATTCAAGTCTTGACAGGTAAACTTACAAAAATTTCAATCAACACTACTGATAATCCAAATTAATTGCTATCTAGAAACTCTGTAGTTCAAATTACACAACCATTTTTAAAGTTTTTTATAATCTAATTCATTACTACTAACTCAGTACTAAATTTTCACCCTGCATAATAATTACTTACAATGTATTTATTATTTGGGAAAATTGTGTAAGGATTTAATTATTATTATATATAAAATGATTATTTTACTTGGTAATAACATCTGTTGCCCATCATATCAAGATTTCATGTAAGGAAAATGTTTATATCTAGAACTTACCACTTTTTAAATCCTTTTTTTAAAAAATAGTCTGGATTTCTAAACTGCCTGTTTATTTAAGCTAATGAAAAATTATTAATAGGGACATGAGTAAAATAGCATATTTTCTAAATATTTTGGTAATCTGATGAAAGAAGAAGAATGTGTGCACATAAACTAAAGGCCTGAAAAATAGAATTACAAAAAAAATTAAGCACAATTGTGACGGTTCGCAGAAAAACTCGACCAAAATAACACATTTTGACTAATGACCACAATTAACCAAATTAATTCTTAAAATACCAAGAACTATTTGTACTTTAGTATACATTTCTCACGAATGTAACATTGTAAAACCAACACTAGGTGCTTTAACATTAAAGCATGTTTTCTTTTAGGTACACCTTTAGGTAAAAAAAAAATTGAGCTTTCACTAACAGTATCACTAAATAAACAATGGTGAAATCTGTCCCTAAGGGAAAGAAAACAACACGTATGGACTCAAATGCTTTATGCCCAGATGTTTGTGACCATTGACAGTGCAGTGAATGAGATAGCTATATATTTAAAGAAATAAAAAATATTCTGCTGCGTGTAGTAACAAAATACCTACAAAAAAAAAAAACACCTGATAACTTTACTATAAAACAATGCTCTTCCGTTAGAAAATTTAACATAGCACAAAACACTAGGACAAGACAAACTCATCTACACCACAATCCCAATAATACTTCACTGTTTGAACTTTAAAAAAAAAAGGACAAACATTTCATAGCAAATAACTACTGACAAAGGCTGTGAATTCATAAAGCAGCTCTTGCATAATAATAAGCATACATAGATCCTCGAATAAAATATATCCAGTATGATGAAGCAAATGATGAAAAAAAAAGCCTGATCCTTGTTTGCATGCTAGCAGCCACAATTACAATTCGAAATTCATGAGTAGGAATTGAATTTTTCTCACTTGAAATAAACCTCGACACATGGTATGTATTTGAAAAAAATAAGTAAAACACACTTTAGATGAAGTTTTCTAAAAAAATAATATGCAAGCTATGATCATGCTGCCTTGTGTCGCCCACCGCAAAGGCCACATAGGGTCCCACAGTGGTGGCAGGCTTTAAGGGGAAGGTAGCACCACAGACATGGGAGAAGCAGCGATAAGAATGTTAAAGCTGTCCAGCGCCTACACAGACTCGTGTCGCCGGGGTCGCAGGAGCAAGGGTGCCGGAACTCCCCGTCCGCGTCGGCCCAGCAGTGGTACATTAAACACTGTGTGCAGGACACGCACGTTACACACTCGATGCAGCGCTCGACCGAGTCGGGCGCGTCCTCACAGGACCCCCGCGGGTTATCGTCTAAAGAGAAAAGGTCCCTACAGTGTTTGCATTGGACTTGAGGCGAGACTAACCGACGATGTGCACCAGTCTGTCCCTGCTTCCCTCCTTCCCCGGCGGCTATCCCAGAGCTTGATTTACTCTTAGACTTGTTTTTGATTGGGAGCGGGGGGTAAGGCTGTGTTGTTTGGCTAGATGTCGAGTTTAGGGCTTGCTTTTTGGTGCTGCTGCGTTGTGCTGGGGGCTTCTGGGCGGGCTCCAGATCTGGGTAACTATACTCATGCTGAGATCCAACCTTGTTTTTGTTAAAAACAACATAGGACTCTTCTTTGTACAGATCTCCATGATCGCCACCACTGCCATCACAGTCTATCAACCCCTGGTCAGATTTCCCGCTGACCGATGAAGGGTCTACCGAGGTTCTCACCCACACATCGTCTTGACCTGAGCTACTGTCAAAACTTGATTTGTGGGGGCTGCTCTTCTCACTTATAGGTGAGCCAGGCTGGTATTGCTGCCCCACGATCACCCCACAATTTGTGACGTTCCTCGCCGGTGCACGCGTGTTCGAAATATAGTGCACGCGGTGCAGGTGGTTGGTGTGGGGGTGTGATGAAAAACTGAAAGGGTCGTTGTTGTTTAAAGGGGATTGTGGTGAATTGGTCCCTGGACTACTGGTGGTAGTTGATGTGGTAGAGGTCGACCTGGAGGAGCTGTCATTTCTCTTCAGGGGCAGCTCCATGTACTGTGGACAAAACAAGCAGTTTTAATATTTTTCCATCTAAAATATTTAAGAATTGTTAATGAAAAAAGTGCAATACTAGATAATCTCATTGTTGTTTTGTAGAGTATACGAATGCTAGCCCAAAAGTCTCGAGTTCAGATCCCAGGCTTAAGTCTGTAGCTTGAGTCCACTCAGCTCGATGTATACCTGACTAATGGGGGGGGGGGGGGGGGGGGGGAGAGAAGGTGGAAGGTGGCTGACCACACTATCCCATTGTATGTTGAGGTCAATGAAACAGGTGAACTCTACTGCATCAGTTCCATGTTTCGTGGACACAAATGAGAGAAGATGAGGATGGCTAGAAAATCACACAAGTAGAATTATACAGAAATTTTTCTTTGTTCACCTTGAGCCAAATGATCGGATAATTTTTCTGACATGGATTCTAACATAATGTGTATTTAAGTTAACTAAGCATGAATGAATATTTCATTGAGATACTTAAGTTGACAAAAATAATGTACAGGTGAATTTACCGAAAATATTCCTTCATCGCCATCAGGTGCTATACCATCACTGTTCCCTGAAGAAGTATATAACATTCCATTTAGTCAAATAGATTTTCATAAAGTAATAAAGTATAGAATAACCACCAACTAGTGAATAACATTTCAAATTTAAGTAAATAATTATTGAAACTGAAACTAAGAACGCCAAAATTATCTAAGACATAATTATGACACTCCCTGTATGTAATGAAATGGCAGGAAAAAAATCTTTGTGACCCAAAATTGCACCAAGGAAATGGGAGCTCCCAGGTATCCAGGTGGCTAAATTATTTGTATATACACCTTAAAAACATCAGACTAAACATATTAAGGAATGCTCATTTAACTAGGTGCTAAATAGGTCAAAAGTGCTCATTCCAACAGAAGCAAAAGTAAATAAATTCCTTCAAAAATTTAAAAATTAAAAAAAAAAAAAAAAAAAATCAAACAAGATTTTAAGTTACTACTTTAAAATTTTAAAAAATCTGGACTACCTTCAGTGAGATCAGCAACAGCAAACCTGATTCCTTGATCGAAGGCTTTGGCGTCCTCTGAGCGTTCAAATGTAAGGCCATACCTTTTCTCATCGGTTTTCCAATGATGCCATTTTGGGTTGGCCTTTGTGTACTGTATATCCTTTTTTAGTCTACAGTCTAGAATAACCTAGAATAATAATTTTGAAATTTTTTTTGAGAGAATAACCTAGAATAATAATTTTTTTTTAAATTTGTGAGTGGATGAGAGTAATAATTTTTTTAATAACTTTTTGAGAGAATAGAATAATAATTTAGAAAAAAAAAACTTTTGTGAGATTAGTTAACAATAAACATTCAAAACACCTTTTGTTGTAACACCTGAAGACAAGACAATGAGATCTAGTTCCAGTATGTCATGCAGGAGTCTGCAATTTTTTAAAGGAAAAGGGTGTGGCGTGGGATGAAGTGGTTATGTGGTAGTGTGTTCAAATACCATCCCAAAGTCTTGAGTTTGGGTCCAGATTTGAGACTGCAAGACATGCCAGAGTCCACTCAGCTCTTATTAGTACCTGACTCATGTTAGGGCAAGTAAAGGGGAATGGGCATAATGCTGACCACACCATCCCATTATATGTCTAAGTCAAGAAACATGAATTCTACTTTATCAGCCAATGGAGGATCATGAGGTCTAAAAGTGGAACTTCACTTTAATCAAGGAATTATTGGAATCATCAAGCTAAAGTAGGTTTGTAAAGCAGTTATTCCTATACCAACAGAGTTAGAAGTCAGCCTAAACCCGCTGTAAATCTGACACCCACATTCTGGACAATAAACGGACAGACATAAAGGTCACTAGACATAGACTCTGCATTATGATCCGTCATCCCTGGTAAGGAATATTCTAATTTTTGTAAGATCTAGTTACACTGGATTGTGTTTGTTTGAAAAAAAATGAACATCACAAAGATCAACAAACAAGAGAAATGTAAGTTACAATCTGCAACAAAGGCGGCTAGAAAAAAAAAATCCAGTAACAAGTTTAAAAAAAAAAGTAGTGTACAACTAAATTATTTCAACAATTAACGTGCTCATTAAGTTACAAGGGAAAAAAATAAATTTGATATCAACTATTTCATTCTTGACATTTCATTGATTATTCACACAAAAGCTGACATTTACAAATCTTTGTTTCAAGTTTGAATATGTGATTTTAGTTTAAAGCTATCAAGACTCCTATTTCTAGGACAGAAAATATTAATGAAAAAAAAAACTGGTTCAGCCTGGATTTTATAGTAGTACAAGCAATGTCCAATTTTTAAAGCTAAGATAATTGATCACAAAGGAGGAGATGGGAGAGATAGAGAGCCTGATGAATAAATAAAAGTTTGCAAACATCAGACTTGTAAAAGTTGTGTTACTTAAGATTCTGTAAAGATAGTGGTCGATGATTGATGGCATCTGGGCGGCCAGGATTTGAATAAAATGACCAACAGCTTGATGGGAATTTACTATAATGACCAATTGAAATACTGACCACTAAACTACTTGCAATAGAAAACACTGATCAAGTGCTGGTCAAGTGACCAAGCAATCAATAATCACAACCTATGACCCACTGCCTGTCATAACATTTTTTAAAAATATAAAAATGTCACACTCATCCAAAAAAATTATAACTGCTAAAACCTTGATTATTAAGAAAATAGAGGCTAATTAGAATAAGTTCTAAGTAAATGATCACCTAATGTTCTCTAAGATTAGGTACACTAGTGTTACATTAAACTCAACAGCTTCTACACTAACAAGAAATTAAAACAAATTTTCAATTAATTTAAATATAATGAATAAATAAATGCTAAAGACATGAAAGATAGAAGAAACAGCAGACAAGTCTGAGTGGAAAAAAAGATGGTGGAGCAGTCCAAAAGCTTTAAAGGGGTGTAAAGCCACAGGGGTGGAGGGAAGGGAAAACTAGCACCACCAAGGGAAAAGAAAAAAGTAACGTATAAAATTTCAAGTTAAATTATGGCTTATAAAAAGTACATCAAAAATGTTAATTACCTTTTGTAAGATATTACTGAATACATAAAAGATATAGATCTAGGTTTAATTTTTGTATTATATGATAGTAAAATAAATGGCAGTTGACGTTAAAAATAGGTGTTTTCCTCTTCTACTCAAAAAGTTCAATACGGTTTTCATAACAAGTTGTTTTAAATTTGGAGCTCTGCAAATACCTTCAAACAAAACATAAGAACTTTTAGAACAAAATAATCAAGTCTACCAGTCCATTCATGAAACAGCTGAATACCACACTGGTTCATAAAATGACAAAAATAGATCTGAGTGTAAACCTTTTCAGTCCAACGTATTTGGTTATAACAAAGGACTGAATATATTCTTTAGTTGCCGACATAATGTACTTCTTTCAAGGTCTAATAAACTAATAATAAACACCAAGAGGGTGAATAATCTCTTAAATTTGTTTTGCAAATGTGGGTACCAAATGTTACTGAAAGTTACAATTACAGCAAATGAGCAAATGCCTACATGACAAACTATAAACTAGGATGTAAAGGATTATTTTATTGTACAGAAAAAAAACCCACAGTGGATGTTTAATATATTTTTTATTACAATGCTAGCCTAACCCTAACACAATCCAGAGCTTAACCCTTTCATTGACAAATCAAAAATAAAAAAAGAGGCTATATAGCTGTTTACCCCCCCCCCCCCTTTTACAAAAAAACTTTAAAATTTCTTTCTAAAATATTAACTAACCTAAGTTTCAGTCATCATTATGTATTTTTAATTTAGATTTAGATAATACTAATTTTGTCTTGTGTGTGTGTAAGGGGGGAGGGGGGAAATGAGTCACTTTAATAAATTCACTTTTTGATAAATAAACGCATACCATTTGCTGTAGATTATACATAACGTGAGACACTTGAGACCGTTATTTTGGGGTGGGGGGTGGTCAATGAGTGGGTGGTAACACCCCCCCCCCCCTCTCCCCAACGCACACACCATCCATTGGCTAAACGTTTAATAAAACTAGAGTTGACCCTTCTGTACGGAGGCTGCTCTAAGTAAACAAGTAGCATTATTTTTAAAAAAAAAAACCTGATACCTAAAGGAAATCCGGGGCAAATGGAGGAGATGAGAGAAGAAGGTGGTGGGGGAGAGTACCACACAGACCGATCATTTTTTCAATCGGGAAGAGGGTGGAAAAACTTTAGGGAGGGGGGGGGGGGGATGGGGGTCTATTCAGCAAAAAAAAGATGAAGACAAAATTTCCTCTTAAAATAAAAAACATAACTCAAGCCTTTTGAATTTAAAAGAACGAAACAAACAATCGCTTCGACGGCTAGACGTGACTAGCATATCAATTAAACGTTACCTGCACTTGTACCTTCGGCCTAGACGCCCCGCACAGCACATGTAAAGGTTACGGAAACTAACGTTAATAACTATTGTGTGGGCGGACGTGCAAGACATTCGCACTTTAAAACACGTAGGAACAATTCTAATGAGAATACGCGCCAATACACGCGGACCGGAGTGTTTGTGCACAGTTAAGGGAGTACAAGAACATTGTTTAGGGCGTCCAATCATCATCGAGAATATCGATGTTTTCCCCCCACTGTTATTCATTAGACGGGGAGGGGGGGTGGGTGTTGTTAGGCTAAGTTTGAGCTAAAAATAGGTTAGGGGGTGGGATCGATAGGCTTGAAGACCGGGGCCACAGACGACGGGTTACCCTGTAATAGAAATGAACCCGGCTATGTAAAGGACTGTAAATAAAACCCTAACCAACAGATCACAGAATATACAGAGAGAATGACGGGAAAGGGGGGGGGGGGGAAGAGCATCCGTTTTGCCAATGAGCTGCCCTATACTAACCAATAACCTACGCCACACTTCCAAAAGGAAGGAGAAGGGGAAAAAAACTGTGCCAGATCTAAAAATAGAACAGCGCGTGGGTGTGAAAAAAAAAAGGGGGAGAGGGATAATTTTCGTTTTCATTATCAATCCTAAATGTGTAGAACGAGAAGCAGGAAAATATGGCAGACTTATAGGCGATACAAATCTTGTCTACCAGTATAAATATAATAAATAACTAGTTTGAAATGAACGCTTAAGTACTCTAATCTGAATACATCAAACTGCGTCCTCCTTGAGTTTTGTGCACTTATGGACACAAGATGAACTACACCCGTCCACGTTTCGCAAAAGAGCGTCATCCATAAAATAAAAGATGTCACGCTTTTGTTTAGGCAATTTTTACCTCTACCTATCCCACCCGTCACAAAAAGCCAGACCCGCCCCCTAAAATGACGTCACAACTCAGCCTATAACCCCCCCCCCCCCCCAAAATATTTACATTTGATTTTTTTTTTAAAACATCGATTTTTTTTTCTCCTCGAAAATATTGGCTAATCTCTGTCAACATAGGGTAATTCAGATACTAACTTTATTTCTACCTATACTTTTTAAATGCAAAAGTGTAACGTCACACTATTGGCCCCCCTCCCCCTCAACACACGACGCAAAATTCCCTACGAGTGGTAGGTCATTTATGAACAAACCCAAACAAGATTTTTGTGTGTACTTAAAAAGGTCACCACACTGAGTGTAATATAAATGTCATAAACCTGATAGTTTAATGTGGTTGTGTTCACGATGATAGTTTACATGTGGTTGTGTTCACTTGATATTTTACATGTGGTTGTGTTCATGATGATAGTTTCCATGTGGTTGTGTTCAGGATGATAGTTTACATGTTGTTGTGTTAATGATGATAGTTTAATGTGGTTGTGTTCACGATGATAGTTTAATGTGGTTGTGTTCACGATGATAGTTTACATGTGGTTGTGATCAGGATGATAGTTTACATGTGGTTGTGATCAGGATGATAGTTTACATGTGGTTGTGATCAGGATGATAGTTTACATGTGGTTGTGATCAGGATGATAGTTTACATGCGGTTGTGTTCATGATAGTTTACATGTGTTTGTGTTCACAATGATAGTTTAATGTGGTTGTGGTCAAGATCATATTGCACATGTGGTTGTGTTCACGATGATAGTTTAATGTGGTTGTGTTCAAGATGATAGTTTACATGTGGTTGTGTTCAAGATGATAGTTTACATGTGGTTGTGTTCACGATAGTTTACATGTGGTTGAGTTCACGATGATAGTTTAATGTGGTTGAGTTCACGATGGTAGTTTCACGTTGTTGTGTTCACGGTGATAGTTTAATGTGGTTGTGTTCACGATGATAGTGTACATGTGGTTGTGTTCATGATGATAGTTTAATGTGGTTGTGTTCACGATGACAGTTTACATGTGGTTGTGTTTACGATAGTTTACACGACGATAGTTTAATGTGGTTCTGTTCACACAGACCCTAAGTTCACATTCATGCAAAATGGTTTATTCGACTGAACGGAAACTAGTTTTTCTTCTCTCTCTCTCTCACTTTCTCACTCTCTCCCTCTAAGTGAGCTGGATGAAGTCCAACGCGATTTATGAACGGGAAACTTAGTCTAACTTTTGCTAGGTGGGAATGGTTTTTTTTTAATATGATGAAACAGAACTCAGGAGTGGAAAGTAATAAACAGTCGTTAGGTGTACCTAACATGAAGAAAACGTGTACACAATGAAAACATAATGAAAACGTGTACACCGAAACAGAATGAAAACTTGCACACCATGAAAATAGAATGAAAACGTGTACACCAACACATAATGAAAACGTGTACCCCATGAAAACAATGAAAACGTGTACACCAAAACAGAATGAAAACGTGTACACCAAAACAGAATGAAAACCGTGTACACCAAAACATAATGAAAAACGTGTACACCAAAACAGAATGAAAACGTGTACCCCATGAAAACAGAATGAAAACGTGTACACCAAAATAGAATGAAAACGTGTACACCATGAAAACATATACACCATGAAAACAGAATGAAAACGTGTACCCCATGAAAACATAATGAAAACATGTACACCATGAAAACAATGAAAACGTGTACACCAAAATAGAATGAAAACGTGTACACCAAAACATGATAAAAACTAGTACACCATCAAAGATGATGGGAAGCCGTTGTTAGGCGGCCTACGCCATCAAAACGTCGTTGTAGACAATGCAGTAAGTGTAGAATTTATTAACAGTAAAGTTATAAATACCAACCGTAATTTAACAAGTAAATTAAAATATAATGGGGCAAATAATGTACTAAATCATATAGAATATAGAACTTTAAACACATATTTATACATTATCAAAACATGAGAAAAAAAAGATAATCTGATACATCTTCAAAACATAAAGAATAAAGGCTAATTATCTAATCCCTGTTACTAAAAGAGTTTTTTTCAAATGTTCATCACCATCATATAATTAAACGGCTTACTTCTAACTAGACTTTTTTCAAAGACCGGATGGCGAATCAGGTAGGGGAATATATACTGAGAGCAACCACATCACGTGATTAGTTTGAACTTCCGTTTCTTAGTACCGCTGTATTGAGGCTCAGACATATCTCAGAAAGTTTTACAAAAAGTAGTAGAAAATGTCAGATATGAACAAAATGAATGAAGAATCAACCCCGCATCTTCATAAAAATAGCTTTTGTTTTTTAAATAAAAAAAATATTGGTGTAGTTTGTTTTTTAAATTGTCATGTCAAAATGGGAACTAGATAAAAAATGTTATAACGTTACAATACTATACAATAGTATTGTATTCTAACAATAGTATTGTTAGTGGTTTATTTCATTTTTACATTGGCTTTAACCTTTAAATTGCACAGTGACAATGAATTTATTTTAAAAAAAAAAACCCTCCCCAAACTCTATGCCAACAGCGATATCGCAAAGATTAATTTATAAAAAATAAAAACTCCATTCACACAAGTCTCGCGATACAGATAAAAAAGACTACATTAAATATGACGTCACTAATCTCTCCCATCCATCCTACGTGTAGTAAGCGTGTTGGGCAGAAATTACCAAATAATTTATACAGACAAATCAAACATGTTTTAAAAATTGGCATATACTAAAAGAAAAAAAAGACAAGTAAAAATGGCAGTAATACACAAATTTCAAATATTTAAAGTACACCAAAATCCAAATATAACTACAATGAAAATGTACAACTCAACAGAAATATGATATTGATTATTATTTAATGATCAATCATTATCAGAACTTTAACAAAAATTCAAGAATAATCACCGATACATAACAACGAGAACACATAATTTATGAACCCATGTGTCGTCACAATACAATCAAAATGTTCGCGTGATGAAATATATAGATCTAATAGCATACCATGGGCCTTTTAACCAAACTGAAAGGATATTTTATCAGACCAGGCACCCGAGCTTCAGCTATACTTAAAACGTCTTGAAATAAATTCGCGCGTCTTTGTATGACGTCACATTTCTTAATACCACTTATAACGTCATAAATGAATGACCTTGCTCTTCAACCCCATAATACTGACGTCATTTATGAATGGCTAAAACGGCATGTTAAGATTCTGCCAACTTTTCTTTTTATTTTTCTTTCAAGTTTGAAGAGTAACTAGTTTCAGGGGACAGCACTCTGAACAGCAATATTAACAACACCCCCCTCCACACACACACACACGCATGTGCGCAAACACGCAGTCCAAGTAGTCTATAGTGGCAAGGCGAACGTTAAAATTGACTTCCTGTTAGCAGTTATCGGGGCCGTTCGTTTACACGATCAACGTGGTTTCCCCATCACTCGGCATCACACACTTCCGGTATCCGTGTTGGGGATGGGGATGGGGGGGGGGGGGATTGTAACACACCACTACACAATCATTCTTTAAATAAAAAGTACGAGTGAAAATCCGTGACTTCTAGACTAGTTAACGTTTTATATCATAGCTGCAAGACAGGTCTTCGTTGTTCTTTTGTAGCACAGTGCTAAGTGAAAAGTTCAGGGGGGGTGGGGTTGAAGGCCGCCTCAAATGTGAAAGAGGAAATAGAAAATAAGGAACAAATACAGTCTACACCCACACAGATCTTGAGCCATGTACAGCTGTACTATGGAGAATCAATGAGTTTACTTACTGTATGACCTTGACCTTATAGACAAGGTCGAACATAAACCTGGCATAAGTCCGTAGGTCAAATATTAACCCGTACGTCGAACAAAACATAGTCCCATAGTTCGAACATTTTCTTGGCATTACCTTCTAGTTAGAACAAAATCTCGTCATAGCCCCAGAGATCGAACATAGCATAATCTCATAGTTCGAACAAAATCTAACATAGCCCCATAGGTCGAACATAGCATAATCTCATAGTTCGAACAAAATCCCGTCATAGCCCAATAAGTCGAACATAGCATAATCTCATAGTTCGAACAAAATCTGACATAACCCCATAGGTCGAATAAAGCATAATCTCATAGTTCGAACAAAATCTGACATAGCCCAATAAGTCGAACAAAGCATAATCTCATAGTTCAAACAAAATCTGACATAGCCCAATAAGTCGAACATAGCATAATCTCATAGTTCGAACAAAATCTGACATATCCCCATAGGTCGAACATAGCATAATCTCATAGTTCGAACAAAATCTGACATAACCCCATAGGTCGAACAAAGCATAATCTCATAGTTCGAACAAAATCTGACATAGCCCAATAAGTCGAACAAAGCATAATCTCATAGTTCAAACAAAATCTGACATAGCCCAATAAGTCGAACATAGCATAATCTCATAGTTCGAACAAAATCTGACATATCCCCATAGGTCGAACATAGCATAATCTCATAGTTCGAACAAAATCTGACATAACCCCATAGGTCGAACAAAGCATAATCTCATAGTCCAAACAAAATCTGACATAGCCCAATAAGTCGAACATAGCATAATCTCATAGTTCGAACAAAATCTGACATATCCCCATAGGTCGAACATAGCATAATCTCATAGTACAAACAAAATCTGACATAGCCCAATAAGTCGAACATAGCATAATCTCATAGTTCGAACAAAATCCCGTCATAGCCCAATAGGTCGAACATAGCATAATCTCATAGTTCGAACAAAATCTGACATATCCCCATAGGTCGAACATAGCATAATCTCATAGTTCGAACAAAATCTGACATAGCCCCATAGGTCGAACATAGCATAATCTCATAGTTCGAACAAAATCCCGTCATAGCCCAATAAGTCGAACATAGCATAATCTCATAGTTCGAACAAAATCTGACATATCCCCATAGGTCGAACATAGCATAATCTCATAGTTCGAACAAAATCTGACATAGCCCCATAGGTCGAACATAGCATAATCTCATAGTTCGAACAAAATCCCGTCATAGCCCAATAAGTCGAACATAGCATAATCTCATAGTTCGAACAAAATCTGACATATCCCCATAGGTCGAACATAGCATAATCTCATAGTTCAAACAAAATCTGACATAGCCCAATAAGTCGAACATAGCATAATCTCATAGTTCGAACAAAATCTGACATAGCCCAATAAGTCGAACATAGCATAATCTCATAGTTCGAACAAAATCTGACATAGCCCAATAAGTCGAACATAGCATAATCTCATAGTTCGAACAAAATCCCGTCATAGCCCAATAGGTCGAACATAGCATAATCTCATAGTTCGAACAAAATCTGACATAGCCCAATAAGTCGAACATAGCATAATCTCATAGTTCGAACAAAATCCCGTCATAGCCCAATAAGTCGAACATAGCATAATCTCATAGTTCGAACAAAATCTGACATAGCCCAATAAGTCGAACATAGCATAATCTCATAGTTCAAACAAAATCTGACATAGCCCAATAAGTCGAACATAGCATAATCTCATAGTTCGAACAAAATCTGACATAGCCCAATAAGTCGAACATAGCATAATCTCATAGTTCGAACAAAATCCCGTCATAGCCCAATAGGTCGAACATAGCATAATCTCATAGTTCAAACAAAATCTGACATAGCCCAATAAGTCGAACATAGCATAATCTCATAGTTCGAACAAAATCCCGTCATAGCCCAATAGGTCGAACATAGCATAATCTCATAGTTCGAACAAAATCTGACATATCCCCATAGGTCGAACATAGCATAATCTCATAGTTCGAACAAAATCCCGTCATAGCCCAATAGGTCGAACATAGCATAATCTCATAGTTCGAACAAAATCCCGCCATAACCCCCGAAAATAGTATAAACTCAAAGTGCGCCACAGCCTCGTAGTTCGAGCATAATCCCGGCATTACCCCATAGTTCGAACATAGTCCACACACGGTCCCATAGTTGGAATATAATTCCTACACAGCCGAGGGTGAATAATGTTAACCAGGTGTCCGCCAACAGCTTGCTGTAGACTGTGAAACTGTAACGGCCTAATTAGCGCGGACCCCGTAGAAGTTACATTGAAGTAGGCCTATGTATCATCATTTTGGTCATCACTTCAAAGTGATGGATGGTCCTTAAAAAAACTAGTCATGTGAATTTTTTTGTTCAAGTAGGTGTATGTGGTAGAGCGTTCGATTGTTAACCTGAAAGTGACGAGTTCGGATCTAGGGCTCGAGTCAGTACGACGTACTTGAGTCCACCCAGCTCTGATGGGTACCTGATTCACGTTAGGTTAAGTAAAAGGCGGCTGGGCATAGTGCTGGCCACACTATCCCTTCTTATGCCGAGGTCGATGAAACAGGTGAACTCTACCTCACCCGTTCCGTAAACCGTCAAGTTCGAAAGGGTTCTTTACAAATTACAACTATGCCGAGGTTCTAGTCGCCATGTTATTTTAAAAGTGTCATCCAAAATTCAACCACCCTAAATATTATTAATATATGAAAGATAAATCTATTAAGGTTCTAGTAGGCTGTAGCCCTCTGTTGTGTTTTTTTTTTAAATATAATAATTTGCTAGGACTAGGGCTAAGGTTAAATCAAGGTTAGTTAACTATAACTCTACCCCTTCCAGCGATAATTTCGTGGTTGATCGGGGTGCATCGCCAGATTGGAACCCCCAAGAGAAAGTGGGTGTAGGCCAATACGAACTTGGAAAAGATCAGTTGTCATTGAGGCCGAAGCAGCCGGAATGTCATGGGCCCAACTTAAGCGAAATCGTCCAAAATCTAGTAGGCCAACGATGGAGCGTATGTGTCTGTGTCTCTAATATCCACAATGGGTGTACATAAATTAAGATAATTTACAATTCTTTATATAGATAATGCACATATTTCTATAGAACTACAAGTTCTAACAAATGTTTACAGTTTGAAAAATATTTCGTTATTTTTTTTTTTTAAGAGTTATAGCTTAAACCTTAAAACATAATAAAATAACATCCTGATTGGTGAGCTGATAGATTTTTTAAACAGTTCAGAAAATAGTAGATTGGTACTATCTGTTTGATCTGCTTGTCATAAGCAACCTAAAGCCAATGCTATACATTACAAAACACAAACAGTATGAGCTTATGTGTATCGACTAGCCAATAGAAGTAAGTGGCCGTCGTATGTTTTATGTGATGGAATGGGTTACACCTAAAGATTGCACGCGAACTGTAAAATTAGAAGGTGTGGTCGAGTCGGTAAAGCTCATGGATGCTGAACCGAAAATTCTCGAGTTCGAATCCTCGGGCAGATGAGGCTCTTTAGCTGGGGATAGCCACTCTTCTAGGAGAGACAACTCCAAAATCAAACAACGGCTGCCTTGTAGTTTGTTCTTACTATGGTAGCAAATCCAAAATGAAAGGCAGGCTGAAATCGGAGTCACGTATACTTAATTGTGTTGGAGGGGTTCCTTACCAACACTTAAAAATAAGAACGAAGAAGAAGAAAAGAGAGTATATAGGTCACCGGATGAAAACAGCTGAAAGGGGAAAAGGCTGTCCTGTATGCTGTGAACAGCTGAATTCAATATTTCGAATAGAAACGAGATCCTTGCAAAAGGTAGAAATTAGCCCAGTTTCAAAAGGTAGGAAGAAATGAGACAAGTTTCAAAAAGTAGAAAGAAATGATATCTTTTTCAAAAGGTAGACATTAATTAATATCTACCTTTTAACTAACACACACGATGAAACAATAAACGAGGTAAATGTAGCAAGTATGATACAATGAGTAATAAACCGGTAGTGATCTCCCCTAAACTTTCTCGAATATTCTTATATAAAACAACAGGGGATGGGAACTCGGGCTATAGACATGATTTTTAATCCATTTTAAATACTTAAAGTTTTAAAAATAGAATAAAATCTCGTAGACTAATTAATTGCACACCAAGTGAACGCGAAATAAAAAAGCGCATAATAGTGCGCAATATTATTATTACTTTTAAAATTTACATTAGTTTTTTGAGAAATCGGAAGTAGCGTAAATTACTACTTCCTGTCAACGGAAATTACTCAAAATTTAACAGAAGGTAGAGAATTAGATCTTTTACTTACATGTGAAATTTCATTTATCTATCTGAAATAGTACTCAAGTTATAGGCTTTTGAAAAATTCAAAGTAGAAAAAGTACCACTTCCGGTTGTCGGAAATCGCTCAAAAGTTGATACGGATCTACGATTTTGATAAAATACTTATATATGAAATTTCATCAACCTAGCTGTAACGGTACTCAAGTTATCGTGTTTACACACGGACAGACAGACAGACAGACAGACACACACACACACACAGACATACGGACAAGATTGCAAAATTATGTTTTTCCGTATCAGTGAGGTGTAAAACGTCGAGATTTGTAAAAATCTCGATTTTTTTTTTTTGCACGATTACAATACTTTCTCTATACTACGTATATACGAGAAAGTAAAAATGGAAGACACTTGTCCATTTTGCTGCAGTTCGTCGCCAAGGATATTGAGTATCGTATCAATGGTATTAGCTTTAAAGTTAAGGACTATTTATAGATCGAAATGCTTTTGGCTCTGCATGACGGGTAAAAGAAAACTTTAAAAAAAAATGCCAACCTTCATAAACGCCAAATGTTTTGTTTTTACTTATGTAAAAAACAAAACAACAAAACTATGCTTTCTTAAATTGTTTACGTTAATACAACATTGTTTTGATTATATTAATAGTAATACACTTTTTAAAACTATCACTATTTGATTATGCCACGACAGTTCAAGTTTAGTCGTGTGAGAATAAAAAAGTTAAACGACTTAGGCATAAGTTCGAGGTTATCGAAAACAAGGCCATCCCATTCACGCTTACTAGTTTTCGCATTATCTCCCTTTCGGTACACTGGCTGAACACTTTCATGTAGTTTATATTAAAAACTATTAGTCACCGCGAAAGGAAGTACCGCTGTTTGATAAGCGTTATCTCACAATGAATTTCGTTGTATTTATCAAGGTGAAAGTTCAAGGATTAGGTACGGGGGTGTTACAAATATAGCGTCGATTTGTATTATTAGACATTATTTGTAAAACAATATTCAATGAGTGAGGTTGTAAGGTATAACTGTTATCGACTTTGTAATTTTAAAGACTATGTGTGTGTGTGTGTGGTGTGTGTGGGGGGGGGGATATTATTCTCAGTTGTATTTATCAGAGTGAAATGTCAAGGTTAGAGAAAGAGGGTGGAGAGAAAGCTAACTATTTCTTCAAAGTAAGTAAATATGTACGCGGACCTTCAAGGATTTGAAATGCACGCACCTCTCAAATGAAGCTGAATGATTATTTTTTTTAAACCCCGCCCATTCTCTGGAAACCTCGGCTGATGTAATGAGCGGTTCGATACTGTAGATGGCCGGATAAGCTGCTCCAATCGTTAGGTGTATTTTTTTTTAAAAGTAACCTGCCCTTGGTTATGACCTTTCAGTTCTCTCCCCTGAGTGAACGAGGCGTTGGCCAGTACAATTTTGTTTTTGTAGAAGAGAGACTGTACTTTCGTGTTGGGCCGGAAATGGAGCAACGACTACGGAAATTCAATATTGCGCATTGCCACAACCAATGGGCAATACCTAACCCAAACTTAAACCGATTATATATATATATATATATATATATATATATATATATATATATATATATATATATATATATATATATATATATATACATACATTTTAAAGTAACGTATGTATATATGTCTGTATATATAAATATGTATGTATATATGTCTGTATATATAAATATGTATGTATGTATGTATATATACACACATGCATATTTATATATACATACATATATAAATAAGTTCCTTAAAAAATGTAGAAAAAAATAGTTGGGACCTATAGTTGTAAATGTTTACATAAACTAGCTATTTTTAAAACAAAAAAATCCGACCCAAACAATATCACTGGGGTGGTACGGCTAAGCCAAGGGTACCCATCGCGTAGAGTACTACCGAGTGTATTTTATTATGCTGTTCATTTGCACAATTTACTGGCTACATGACCCGGTAATGAACCGAGAGGATCACTCGGTACAATTAGCTTGCCTCATTGCTTTTGATAGTTTTCGGGATTTCCAACCAGTAACAGCTTGTCGTAAGGGGGAGTAAGTCAGGATTCTTTGTCTTTGGGCTGCTATGCTACATGGTGATAGATAAATACATGTCATCAAGTGTGTGGTAAGGTTGCGAGAGTATGAGTGTTGTGTGAGGATATTATATAAATTAAAAATGTTGACAGAGTGAATAGGTAAACAAGAATGTGACGTTTAAGTACAGTAGTGTAGTTGTTGCTGGGTAAGAAGGTTCGGGCAGTCTTAGTATTGTAGTGCTAGGGCTATGTGTTTATCTTGTCGTCCTATGTACCTATATATTCAAGTCCTGCATCAGTTATAGGTGTGTGAAGAAAGAATGATACTGATCGGTCACCAGTGTCAAGTCATTATAGCCTGTCCAGGAATGAAATGGAGCTAAGTCTGTTAGTGGAACGCTCATAGCGTAACGTATGAGCCTATTTAATGGAGCTCAAGGTGAAACCCTCTCTATAGCATAATTTGCGGGATATTTCCCCCAGAATTATGGCACATTATACATTATATATATATATATATATATATATATATATATATATATATATATATATATATATATATATATATATATATATATATATATATATATATATATATATATGTATATATACATACATATGGATATTGATAGCTATAGATACAGACATATCGGAATTTACATAAATCGGAATTGACATTTTTATATACATAATTAAATCCATATATATATATACATATCTAAATCCAAATCTATTTAGACATATTTAGATATATATACATAAATATATACATATCGACATTATTACTACGAAGTGTTAGGTATAATATATTCATTCCTTCCATTCAAAACAAAGGCAGTGCACCCCCACATAATTTCAAAATCAATAACTCTCAAACTGTGTAAAGGACCCACCATAATTAATTTTACACGTGCATCCGCCTCATCTGATTGGTGTCAGATGAAACGCAGTATCATCGACTGTCACGTAGACTCTTGCAAGCTTAACTAGCAGGGTAGGGCTCCTAGCATCGTCCCGTGAGTGATTTACGTTCCACAACGCTACACCCACCTAAACTTGTAACTAACAAACTTCGATCGTGAGTTACTTCCCCTGTGTTACTTTAGTTACTCCCCTTTTAGCAGTTGATCTTCAACTTGTTTTGTCCGGAAGTTGGTTAAAAAAAAAGTTTTAAAACTGTACTAAAACTCTGCCAGTCATAAACGTTCAGGTAATGAATTGGGATGGGCCGCGTCTTTTAGGAGAGAAGGCAGGTAAAAACAACACGGACCAGGAATTTCACACACCCTTCAGAGTGCGTGGAACCATCCCTCAATGATTTTTTTTTCTTCCCGTCCTATCTCCTTAAAAAAAAACTGCTTGTGAATGGAAACCAGCATTCTAACTAAAACTAAGATATTGTATTTAGTCTATCTATCTATCTATCTATCTATCTATCTATCTATCTATCTATCTATCTATCTATCTATCTATCTATCTATCTATCTATCTATCTATCTATCTATCTATCTATCTATCTATCTATCTATCTATCTATCTATCTATCTATCTATCTATCTATCTATCTATCTATCTATCTATCTATCTATCTATCTAATCTATCTATCTCGAGTAAAATCAAACCAGGCATAACTATCAAACCATTATATATATATATATAACTGAAACTATTATGTGCAGGTGTGCAGTACAATGTAGTAGTAACAATATAGGGTTGGTAGACGTAAGTACGAGCTTTCCTTGTCAGGGTTTCTTTTAGACATTTTTCGTCGGTTGTGGGGGGGGGGGGAGTAGTTAGGATGTAACCGGGGGGGGGGGGGGGGGGGGGGGGGGGGGGAGGGGATTACGACAATGGTTACTGTATATATTTAAATATAAATGATATTCTATTTTGTCCGGGGATGGGCGTGCTCCGATGCCCCCCCCCCCCCCCCCCCCCCCAGGCGAGATGCCTTACTAAAAAGAAACACTATTCATAAAAAGACTTTATTTAGCCATATCTCCAGGCTGCTAAGTTTTGTTTTTAAAAGAGTGTCTTGTTTGTAGTTCGCAGCAACAACAAAAAAAATACAGCCCAGTAGAATAATTGCCTTATCGTCGTTTTGACACTGTTCCCTTTACAATCTACAAGGAGGCCTTAACTTGCTACCCATTGCTGCTGATACTTTATAACCCGAGGCAGGTTGGCGTTGCTTGTGAATCGATTCACTGACATGTACCAGTCTCATAGAACGTGTTTTATTAGAAATACCACACAGGCAAATTAGTATACACACCAAATTAATAATGGTAAAGTTGTTTGAATTAACAAAACCACAAGAGAACGAGTATAAACGAGTGTATATTTACTCAGAGGGCTGAATTATGTGAGAAAAAAATGAACACAGTAATAGGACTTCGTAGGATGTTTTGTTTTAAAGAGACTAGACTTAATACGGGTTACTCTTTAAGACCTAAAGATCTTTGGGGTAGATCATGATCTTTGGGGTAGATGATGATCTTTGGGGCAGATGAAGTAGAGTTCATTTGCTCTTTTTTCCCCCTCGACATTTGAAGTGATAGTGTATTAGGCTCGTTTAAGTGATGACCCCCCCCCCCCCCCATAAAACAATTAACGAGTTGTCTATACATGACGTCACCGCTATTTTACCATAACATTTTCAACCTATAGTCACAAAGGCATACGTTACACACCCAATTACTATAAATCTAAACAAAATAAAAATATAAATATGTAGAATAACTTCATTTAACTTGAAAAAAATTAAGCTAGGCCTAGCTCACACCCCCCCCCCCCCCCACCAATGTAAATTATAGTCACAAAAAGCAGGACGCCCTTGCATCATGGTTGCTGACGTCACTAATGGACAAGCAATGCTCAATCCAACAAGAAGAGAAGTAGATTACGCTACCCCCCCCCCCCCTTTTTTTTTTCCCTTTACCTCAGCTATGTTTGTTCATCTTCACTGTAAATTACTCAGAAAAATATTAATTTTTGGTAATACCCTGTATGTCTGGTTGAATAGCCCCCCCCCCCCTCCCGTTCTGCTACACCGTGTAGCTAATTGAGCACAAAAACCATGAACGGGCACAATCACGTGTAGTCTTAGCAGCAACGTGTGGCATCTTAGCCCTTCCCTCAAAAACTTAAAAGATTTGATCTTGTTTTAAGTCGAAATACTGATTTTGGAGAGGAGAAAAAAAAAAACTTTGGTTTTACATACAAAGGAATTGTGAACATTTTCGCTCCCAAAAATATTTAAATTCCTGAAAAGACCAAGTACCCTCCTTTTTCTTGACAGCCCATGTCAACCAATACGAACCAATACGAACGTGCGAATGTGGAGTGATAAGAACGAACCAAACATCCAGAATAACTAATCCGGTACATATAAATGAACAAAAATAATCTTTTTGAAGAAATCTTTAAAAATCAGCCAAAGATCGCTAGGATCTAACGAACTTAGCAGCAAAAAAAAAAAAAAAAAACCTGGCCAACTGAACTGGCTAGCACTGCCTGACCCATTCACTAAGGGCGTACAGAACAAATCAATGAGCCTGTCCTCATTCATAGTTTTAGGCGTGTCGGTATTCTCATGTTAAAAATGTCTAACTGAACTCAACAGCAATGGAGAGGACACTATTCAAGATATAAATATAATTTCATATCCATCATAAAAATGAAATTAAAAATATTTTAATTTTACTTTTTTTTTGAGCACCAAAAATAAAAAATAAATAAAAAATGTTTTATAATGTAGCTATTGTGGACGAATTGCGGCAATTATTACACAATAAACCACATTTAAAATGACATTTAAAAATCTCAACAGGCTTTTGTGGTATGAAGCGAACCATTAAATAGCAGACTGGCAGGGGAAAAAAAAAACATAGCAGCATTACCCAGCAGTAACATCATGCTATGAAATAAATTATTAAAATTAACGGAGCATGAAAATGCTTGTTTTATTGCTATTTTGCACACCACCGGCAACTTTATCAACTAAATTTTAAAAAAAAAAATATAATAGCCGAGAAAAACGAGAGACTTTACAGAAAGATGAAAAATGTAACAAGCAGACTAGCCAGAATGCTCCTTGTAACTTCTGGACAAAAATGTCATTAGCCATTTTATAATTACAGCTATAAATATGTAAATTTTTTTTAACACCCATGAAGGTGAAGACACATTTGTTTTTTGTTTTAAAATATAACACCAGAAGTTTTTTTTGTAAACTACATGTTAATTTATGCAAATTAATTCCAAACATACAATTTTACAACAGTTGGAAGTAGAATTAAAGTGAAAAATGCTTAATGATGCAGTGAATTACTGAATAGCACTTGGTAGTAGTGTAGGAGTTTTATGACAATGTATAAACAAGAATTAATAAGTTACATAGAAAGAACACAAATATTTTTATAAATTATAACAGATGAAACAAGATTTTAAGTACACAACATAAGATATCTAGAGTAAAGAAACATAATAAATTAATTACTTATGATGTTCTGTGATATTTTAAAAAAAACTTTAAATTAATGGTCAATTATCTGAAGGTAGATAATACCTTAACCTTCAGAGTAAGAATTGTGATCAATGTTCCATGTAAGCTGCGTGGTTGCGCACTAGTTGGTAACCTGCAGCGCAGTCATTTTGTAAAATTATTTTATTATATCAGACTTTTAGAACACAGCGCACACACAATACAAGTCGCACACTTGCAATTTCCCCTTAGGGGGTACACTGTGACTGATATCTTATTACCAATACAAAAACTAGAAATATGTAGGTGTGCTTAAAATAAGGAGTGCCAAAAATATAACTTACGGTATTGTCAGCTATCCTTTCTCCATGAATAACGTACTCAGGTTTATGTTTGTAATTGTCCGGTGACAGCTGCTGGCGGTCACCGTTGTTATTGCCACCACCACAGTCTGATGGGGACAACTTGCATAGTCGGACTTTGCTGAGTCCCCCACCCCCCATAGGTACCCAGCCTCCAGTGGAGTCATCCCTTGTCATAACCTGTGCAGAAACTTGCACCAGGTATTCCCCACTGTGGACCAAACAAATTCATGGTTAGCAAGTGCGATTTTTTTTTTCCATAACATAAAACCACCTATGTAATCTCTAATAAATGAAACAAAAAAAAATCATTATACCCAATACTTATTTAGGTTTACTACAATATAAAAGAAAATTTTAATATACATGGTTTCTCCCAATGAATACAACTTTTAATATAATAACAAGCAATTTTAAATAAGCAACATCAGTCTACCACAAATAAATTATAAATAACCTCGTTATTCCCCAATGCAAAACGTTTTTTTATAACTGATATTTTTATATACAATTTTTAAGTTAAGACCAATAAATCTTCTTCGTTCTTAATTTTTAGTGCTGGAAGGGATCGAACTCGGTTTATCAACCATGAGCTTTTACAGACTCGACCTCGCTGACCCTTTTCCAACACAATTAAGTATACGTGTCAAATGGTTATGCGCCATTGATGCTGCTGACTGATTTCAACCAATAAATCATATTTTAGGTATTGACTTAACCACAAAACCAACTTTTCTTTAGCTTGATCAAATTTTTTAGAATATATAATAAACAAAACTAGATGCCTCTTAAAGGTTTTTTTGGAGTTTAAGTTGGAACCAAAAGGTTTTAGTTAAATCACTTTTTTTTAGTAGATCCCCTGCAATTTGAGTGTGTGAGTTTGTTGGGGTTAGTCATGTGCTGTTGTATTACTTCCCTAAGGTAGGATGTAGTATAAAAGTAGTATGAACGATTGTCAGTAAGAATTTTGAATAGAGGGCTAGGAAAGAAATTCACATGTATATTGCAAGGAGAATAAAGTACTAAAACATGTAGTCTGTTGTTTACTCAAAACTGACTTTACTACATGTTCTATATGTATTGTTGCAGCTTAAAAAAAACTTAATATATTTTAAACAAACTTCTAACATGAAATAAAATAACGGTTAAAAGTCTAAAATTATCAGCTAATTATAATTCAAATACATACAGATCTGATGATAAAACTTGACAATGAACAGTTTGACGAGCCAGGTATTAATTGCCACAAACTTGGATCACAATGTATCCACTTAAGTTCTGATATAATCATTAAGAAAATAGCCCCAACTAAAGCACTAGCACTTATTCATATTCCGAGGCCCTACATCCCACACTACTTGTGCACAGTAGTTCCATTCTAAGGTCAAGTACACTATGAGAAAAATGAAGTGGATACTATCTCAGTCACAAGTGATTGTTATCCTATGGTCCATATACTGTCAACGTCAAAACATTGAGTTAAAAAATATATTAAAAAAATGTTGAACATTAAAATGTGCCATTTGAAAATTTAATTGTATGGCCTGTTAAAGTAATTAATTCCGTAAGTATTATTATAATTAGCAATTAAGTTTGCATCTGGCAGGAATAGTTACTCATGGATACCAATACGTAGATGTACAAATGGACCACACATTTACAAAACTCAGAAAACATTTTTAATTTAAAGCATGAACTATTATACAAAAATATAATTGGATATAAGATGATTTAATTGGCAGCCATAAAATAACTACTTTAATTGTTAATCTAAAATTTTTCTCAATTATGTAGCAGATTAGAACAATCTTCTATTAATTGAAAAGAAATTGCAATTGTCAAACTTTTGAATGATACTTTAATTAAAAATAATCCTAAATAAGCTTACTTTTTATACGAGTTAATTATAATTACATTAATAAAAATATATATCTTCCAAATGTATGTAAAATAAAATGGATGTTTTTCTTCTACGCCCAAAAGAAAACGTGGTGGTGCAAAGCTGCTTGTAATGAAAAATACCAAGTTAAAAATGTTGCAATAAGACAATACTACTGCTAAACGTATGTTCACAGCAGATGGCGCATGAGGTTTAATGCATATCCTGCATTATGTAAAAGTAAGGTTTCTAATGCGGCAAGAGAAGTAGAGTCCACCTGTTTCTGTGACCTCTGCATATGAAGGGATAGTGTGGTCAGCACTATGCCCAGCTGCCTCTATTTCCTTAAAGTGAGTTAGGTACCCATCAAAGCTGGGTGAACTCAGGGACGTTCTACTAACTTCAAGCAGGATTCGACCTCAAGAATTTTAGGTTAGCAGTCTGCCGCTCTATAACTAGGCAAATACCGTCCCATCCTCCGGTATTATGTATTGAAACCAAATATTAGGCAAAAATAAAATCTATATTGTTAACAAAAAAAAAACTGATCAAATTGTTATAGTGAACAATTTGAAAAATGCCTAAATTAATTTCTTTATACTTGACATATTAGTGTCTGTGTATATAGTGCCAAAACTGAATATGCCCAATATACTTTATTGCCATATTTTAAATAAAAAAATAATGAATAAAAGAAACTTAAGACCCTTTACTAGACTTTTATTACTTTTATTTGGCTACAGACATAAAACCCAATGACTGCTGCAGATATACTACAATGTACCAAACCCCAAAGTTAACTTTATTATCCATACAAAATAATGAATAAAAGAAACTTAAGACCCTTTACTAGACGGGTTACTTTTATTTGGCTGCAGACATAAAACCCAATGACTGCTGCAGATATACTGCAATGTACCAAACCCCAAAGTTGACTTTATTAACCATACAAAATAATGAATAAAAGAAACTTAAGACCCTTTACTAGACGGGTTACTTTTATTTGGCTGCAGACATAAAACCCAATGACTGCTGCAGATATACTGCAATGTACCAAACCCCAAAGTTGACTTTATTAACCATACAGCTATGCGATCATTTAAACACAACAGTCATATCAATTATATTAGTAAGTAATTAAGCCGTCAAGAACAGTTCAGTTAAGGAGGCAACATATAGCCATGAGCCTAAGTAAGAAGCACATAACTTTTTAGTTAACAAAGGTATATTCAAATAATTGACCAAGCAGCCCCTAATGTATATTTATAACTAACAGATGCATGCTTAGAATATTGAACAGCTGGTGGCATGAGAGAAATGCCAACATCAAGTGATAAAAAAACTGGGCAAAACCTGATTGGTAAAGAAATATAATGCTGCATGTTGGGGATGGATTGGACACACCTATTGAGAACCAACAAACATCACAAGACAGGGATCATATTGGAATCTCCAAGAAAAGAGGAAAGTAGTACACCAAAACATCAGATGCATAAGCAGCCAAAATGTTGTGGGCCCGATTTGGAGGAATTGCTCAAAACTAAGTACAGTCAAATGTGTCCATATGCTCCACAAAGGGTCCAAAGTAATGATGATGATGAAATGTGCATTTAAAAATGAATAACAGCATTCAAAATTTTGTCAAACTGTTAGACAAAAAAGGATTGCTAAAAAACACAACTTTTGCAATTTTTTTGTTACTTTTTCTGACCAAGACTTATAACTCTAATACTAAACCGGATATAACAATAGTAACACATGAATAACTCTAGGTTAGAATTCTGCATAGAGTTAGCATAAATATTCACAGGTAATATTAGTTAACTGTACTACCAATCCTTATATTACCACTCCATTTGAAATACTTTCACTAACGTGAGTAAGGTAGCCATCAGAGTTGAGTGGACTCAGGGACGTTCCAATAATTTGAACCTGGATTCGAACTTAAACTATCGGGTTAGCAGCCTAGCGGATATTATTATTCCCATAAACCTTTAATGTATCTAAAACTGCTTAAATTGTCGTACCAGGAGGTAAGCAACCATGAATTATAAGCAAGAAACAGAGCTTGGAATTGGTTTCAGGGCCAAGTGACTATACCTATACAATGACTGCTAATCTCACTAATAATTAAAGGTTCAGGTATAAATCACCTAGTATATTAATAGACCACATAAAACCATCATAAAATTAACAGAGGGTGATTTATAATTTTTCTTTTTATATAACTTTTTTATTGGTCATCCTGACAAATTAAAGTCTGTTACAGTAATGCATGTTTTCCCATACAGCTAGTTTACTTGGTACAATTCACACCTGCTTCACTATTGCATACACAATACATTGTTTAGGTTAAATTTAAATTTAAAAAAAAAAAAAGAGAATCAACCAACTGTTGCCAATATCATACTGCCTTACCAATGACGTTAAAGCTCATGCTGATTCAGAAGGAGCCGCCTACACTAATAGAATTTAAGTTTGATGCCAAAATATTCTTTTAAATGCTTTTATCTATGTGATTAAAAATACTTATAGTTAAGGCCAGTTTATGTGCTTGATTATAGGAATTGCAAAAAGTTCAATTTATTAAAAATTGTTTATCTTATAAACATTTGCATCAATTGACAAGTTTATGAAAATTTAGTTTTTTGTATTGTATACATTGGTGTAAAAATTTGAAGAAGAAAAAATGAGATTTCTTTACCTGCCTCTACTAAATCTAACCAACTAAGGCTTATCAAAACTGAATTAATTAATATTTACCCATGATCAAACAACATAATATAAATCAAAGTTAATTTTTTAGCTTCAGTTTATAAATTCTGTAAAATTCGATAGGCCTATAACCTTAAGCTACAATAGAAACCTATTTTACTTAAATGAGCTACATAAGACAAATGTGGCGATCTTTAATAAAGATTACATGATGTATAGTTAGGTTTACTTTACTTTACAGTAGCTATATTATAATAAAAAGTGGATGTGATCATGTAGGCCTACATGATATAGCTTATAAACTATTTAAAAAATACAAAAATTTTGTATAGTGACACAAATATGGTGACCAATAAAATAATAAGCTCCTAATTACTTAGTGTTATATATTTCAATATATTCATAATGATTGTGCATTAGTATTGGACCGATGCTAATTAATTATCATAGTATAATTATAGTACTAGCTAGACAAACAAAAATATGTTCACATTTCTCACAACTTTCAAAGTAATTGCAATAGAATCTTATTACCCCATATCTGTAAGATTATACCTTACTATAACAGTCTGTATTTAAAAAAAAACTTAATTCCAATAACTCATTGATGATCAAACATAATTTCTTCATACTTTTGGGAATACTTTTTTTGTTCTTCATTTTAAAATACTTATCTGTATCTATCAGGCGCTCTGCCAAAATATTAGTCTCTAAGAATTGTAGTTAATTAAATGGCTGGTTGTTATTCATATTAAGGAATCTCTACATAAGAGGCTATGCTGATCTTATTTTTGATTCAGACCTGTAAATCTAGTGGCCATACAGTTTATTTGTTCCTGTTAATCCCAACAATATTATACTTAGGTCTAAAGATCATTTTTTAATCAGCTAATTTCATAATATTCATGTAAAAGAGTTATAATACAAAAACTACAATGGCTGTTACTACAACATTACTAGATCTACTTGAGCTTCAGAGTTTCTCATTTCAAAATGGGCCTAACTTTAACTAGGCCTATGGGTTGTAATAAAGCAGAAATATTTTTAGTAGACCTAATCCTAATATTATATGCTAATTACTAATTAGACCTATTACTAATACAGATAGAGCCACAATGTTTACTGCAACAAGGTTTTATTAGTCTAACCAGCTAACAAATGGTCAAAAAACTAAAAACCTTTGGCTAGGGCAGGGCACTAACTAGATCTACAAAATCTAGAATTCATTTTGCCTATAGTTGTGTGTTAAGACTAGTTAAGAGGTTATTTACAGATTTGTGAAAATAACTAGATTCTATTTTGGTTTTACAAATTCAACAAATTAGCTAAGCTGATGACTGACTAAAATAAATGGATCAGGCCTATAGAATACTACTAGATTCTAGATCTAGATCTAGAGATCTTTATGCCTCTTTCTAAAGTCTAAACTGTCACTGTCTAATTATTACTAATTAGTAATTAGGCCTAAGTCTAATAACTTTGGCTAAAGTACAAACTTTTTAACTAGATTTCATTTTACAAATAAGAATTTTAGCCTACAGCTCTGTAGGTTTGGCTATTTTTTTTTTTACTTCAACAATTTTAAAAAAAAGAAAACTATTTTAAATTCAACTTACGTTAAACTTAAATCCGTTTTTTTTGTTTTGGCTTGATTATATTAATTAGGGCCTAGATTCTATAAGTTATTGATCTAGATTCTAGATTTCTAGATCTAGACAATCTAGATAGATCTATCTATTTCGACATTGCCATACCGAAATAAATATCCTACTTTGGTTCTTTAACACTGTCTGTATGCTTGTGTGTATCCTTTTTAGTTTTAGCCAACTTATTTAAAAAAAAAAAACCAAACACCTAAGGACCCCCCTCAAAAGTAATTAAAAATGACAAGGTAAGTCAGTAAGATGTGTACTGTGTGTCTGTGTAAAGGCCTAGGTGAAAAACACTCCTAATTTTGGATCTACTTCTATGCCCTACTTTGGCACCTCATCTGATCTTTATTATCCAGTTGAATTAACATTAAACAGCAGCACCGAAGTCTCCAAACAAAAACACCATCGCCCCAACGTTCACTAGGCAATTAACAATCATTCCTATTATCTGGCAAAAAGGCCATGAATGACCACTAGCCGATGTTGAGTCAGTTTTTTCCACGCTCTAAGCCGTGACCTTTATCATTCACAACAGTTTATGAATGAACAATCGCGGACTAATTTGTGTACAGCACATCCCGTGTCGAAATACCGTTGCAGAATAAAACTGCAAACAATCTAATAAAGCAAATTATGTTCGAGAAACCTCCCTAAAAAATTACACTAGTTTGATCGAAACACAGGCTGGGTAGAAATTTAACCCTCGATATTGGTCTCGGTAGATAGCGGTGTTTTAGGTTCTGGTGTTCCGAGGTTCGTCCATGTCTGTCAAGTTTAGAAAAAGCCTGGTGGCTGAATCGGTCACCTTTCCTAATTTAGACAGCGGTTTTACGACACAATACACGTCTCTTAAGGCCTAAAGCCGTGGTACTTACTTGTCGGCTGACCCTCTTATCATCTTTGTCGGGTCATTTTTTATGGAGGGGCCTTTCTAATCGACCACATAAGAATATTATAGAAAAATATCTAGGCCCTATACATCCAGTTTACAAGACAGGAAATGCGAAGCACACAATGGATGGAATGATATTTTGGGTTTGGAAAAATAGTTCCAATCCCCGGAATGCTTTCAGGTCTAAAACTATTTTTGCAAGCACAAAATCGTGAATTTTAATAAAAATCGACGTAGACATTGATCAGGGTCAAATCGCTGCTTATTAAAACGTGAAAATGCATTGTTTCTATATGGGCGTAGTGATACAATTCGGGAGGAAAAAAATGCAGGATTTCAAATATAGTCCGAGCACCATTATGCAAATAGCTCCTGTCAACGTGAGACTAAGCTAGGGTCGGGATTCGAAACAGAAAAGATCCGCGATTATTATTTTTCGCAGTTAATTAATTACATTAAAATTCGTCAGCATATTTTAAACAAATGTATGGGTACATTTTTATGAGAATGTTTTAAGGGTTTTCACGCCTCTAACTAAGCCATATTCTCTATTATTTCTCTACGCGAGATGCACCAAACAGGCAAGACCGATATATCCCCCCCCTCTCTCCCTCTTCCCACCCTCACATTCTCTAGCACAAGAAAATAGATAAGACGAATAATATTGTCGCTTGATTCATGTTGCGTCGCCCTGCCCCTCGCGAGGCGGCTCGGGCGATGAAGTATCAAATGCCCCGGCCAGGCTAGCGTGTGTTGTTGTCACATCGCCACACTGTAAACAAAAAGGGTGAGGGCCAATTTTGTGAATGACACAGTATCTCAGGGCTGTGTTATTGATTGAACTGGTCGCAATTCATTCATAAGCAGCGCAGTGTACCTTACACGTGTTGGGCGAGGGATTTTAACAGCGCATTATTTTGCCGTTAGTAGTAGTTTTTATTTTATTTTAAAACGCGACACATACCGAGTGTGTTATCGAGTGTAATTATTGCTTTTAGTAAAATGTGTTACCGGTTATTTAAAAAATGTAATGATGGTTTTTGGTGGTATATGTATGAAAGGATATTGTTTTATATTTTTAAAAAATCTAGTTTAATTAAATTAATTTCCATCAACATGCAACACCCCCCTCCCCGTGAGTTCCACACACTGTTGAATTTTCAATTAAATCGTGATTTTAGAGGCTCCACTATTTTATTACTTATTACTTCAGGCATGTGTTTACTGTTATTGAAACAGTAACCTTGTATGTGTTTAACCCCGTATGTGTTTATATATATATATATATATATATATATATATATATATATATATATATATATATATATGTATGTATGTATGTATGTATATATATATATATATATATATATATATATATATATATATATATATATATATATATATATATATATGTATGTATGTATGTATGTATGTATATATATATACTGTGTAGATGCACGTGCACACAACATACATACACGTACACATACATACACATACACGTACATACACACTCACATGCACATACACACACACACACTTAAAACAAGAATGACGCCTTGCACAGTGGGCTGAGTTCAATAATTCCGGTCGTGAAAACGATTGTAGCCAGAGCTCCCAATGATTCGATCTGACGCGATACGGCACTGATATTGATTTGTGAGTTTGCTTCCAGGCAAAAAGATGCTGTTGGGGGCTAGGTGGGGGGGAGTGGTTGTGGGCTAGTCTAGGGCTGTTGGGTGGGTCGGGATGTAATTGCGGGCTAACTAGGCAGTTGGCAATCTGGATGTGGGTGTACGTTTGCTAGGACGTTGAGTAAGGGAGCTTGTAGTGAGATGTGTAGGGGAGCTTAGGTTAGATGTGTAGGGGAGCTTTGGTCAGTCGTGTAGAGGGGCTTATGTCAGTTGTGTAGGGAAGCTTAGGTCAGATGTGTAGGGGAGCTTAGGTCAGATGTGTAGGGGAGCTTAGGTCAGATGTGTAGGGGAGCTTAGGTCAGATGTGTAGGGGAGCTTAGGTCACTTGTGTAGGGGAGCTTAGGTCAGTTGTGTAGGGGAGCTTAGGTCAGCTGTGTAGGGGAGCTTAGGTCAGCTGTGTAGGGGAGCTTATGTCAGTTGTGTAGGGGAGCTTAGGTCAATTGTGTAGGGGAGCTTAGGTCAGTTGTGTAGGGGAGCTTAGGTCAGCTGTGTAGGGGAGCTTTGGTCACTTGTTTAGGGGAGCTTAGGTCACTTGTGTAGGGGAGCTTAGGTCAGTTGTGTAGGGGAGCTTAGGTCAGTTGTGTAGGGGAGTTTGGTCACTTGTTTAGGGGAGCTTAGGTCACTTGTGTAGGGGAGCTTAGGTCAGTTGTGTAGGGGAGCTTAGGTCAGTTGTGTTGGGGAGCTTAGGTCACTTGTTTAGGGGAGCTTAGGTCACTTGTGTAGGGGAGCTTAGGTCAGCTGTGTAGGGGAGCTTAGGTCAGGTGTGTGCGATAGCTTAGAGCCGTTGTGATTGCTTGCTTAGATCAGTTGTGATTGTTAGCTTAGATCAGTTGTTAACCAGTGTTTCTTTCATATATTTTATTTTTCTCCGAGGGGCGGGGCACTTGAGTTTTTTTCCGGGGGTGTGGGGGGGGGGGGGGCACTGACTAAAGTATATATTTTCTAAATAACATATATTTTTCTCAATTTCGTCCGGGGAGGGGGAGGGGGAATGGGTGGATTACTTGGATCAGTTGTGTAAGCTAATCAGTCAGCTGAGTTGGCTAATTGGTCAGTTGTGTAGGATAATTGGTCATTTGTGTAGGCTAATTGGTCAGTTGTGTAGGCTAATTGGTCAATTGAGTAGGCTAATTGGTCAGTTGTGTAGGCTAATTGGTCAGTTGTGTAGGCTAATTGGTCAGTTGTGTAGGCTAATGGGTAATTGTGTAGGCTAATTGGTCAGTTGTGTAGGCTAATTGGTCATTTGAGTAGGCTTATTGGTCAGTTGTGTAGGCTAATTGGTCAGTTGTGTAGGCTAATTGGTCAGTTGTGTAGGCTAATTGGTCAGTTGTGTAGGCTAATTGGTCATTTGAGTAGGCTTATTGGTCAGTTGAGTAACCTAATGGCCATTTATGTGTGTTAGCCGGACATGTATGTATGTTCACTGGGTTCAGTTACGTTAGCTTACAGTCAGAAAGTTCAGACTAGTTCAAAAGACGAAGAAGAAAGCCAAACGGATGATATCTCTCCTACATATCCCCACCCCCTCCCCTTACTTGCTGAGCTGTCTTCTTAGCGTTGTTAATGAAGTGATTTGAAGCTTTGTTTCTATTACTTAAAACCTCTTCGGATAATTAAGATGGAGAGTAAAGAAAGTAACGCCTACTATTTTTTATTGAGTTTATATTTCCACATTTCTTTTGTTAAGATTGACTACAACAAAGGGCCAAGTTAGTTATATATTTTTAATGACGAAAAAAAATTCCGATAATCGAAAAAAGTAGCAGAAGGCAGGGGCGTAGTGAGGGGGGGGGGGGTGCGGGGGTGCGGACCGCACCGGGTGACACCATTTAGGGGGGTGTCGCCAAGGCAAAAAATAGCAAAATATATAGAGAAAAACTTGAGGGGGGTGCAAATCGAAAGTTTAAGGGGGGGGGGGGGGGGGGGGTGGGGTGCAAATCGAAAACTTGAAGGGAGGTGCAAATCGAAAGTTTGAGGGGGGGGGGGTGCAAATCGAAAATTTGAAAGTTTGTCCCCGGGAAGGGTCGCTACGCCTCTGGGGACCGTTAAGTGCCGCACCGGGTGACATCCGACCTCGCTACGCCACTGCCAGAAGGCAAGATAAACCAAGCATCTTTTTGTGTTATTAGATCTACTACTCACATAGACATTTCCGTTTTTTAAGAAAATATTTTGGGAGTAGTGGCAATGTGTGTGTGTGGGGGGGGGGGGGGCTGTTGTTTAATGAATGCGTTTTTCAGACGGTAAAATACAATATAAATGACATGGATATTTATGACGTAATTTTTTTTTTAAACGTAGGCACAACTAAAAAAAATTTTTTTTCAATTTTTAAAAATCAATTAAATTTCACTTTTAAAAACTAAAGTGTTGTTATAAGTTTTAATTTTTAAAATTAAGTATGTAATTAGTGCTCCATCAGTCTACAGCAATGATGGAAGGTTAAAAAATACTAACAATGTGAAACATTGCGCTAATGACAAATATCTGTAGGCTATCATCTTCCGCATAGTGTAGACTAGACTACATTATGCCGAGGTTACAGAAACAGGTGAACTCTACTTCACTTGCCCCACAGACCGTCTGATCGAAATACGACTTTACTTTTGAAAGTCTAATTGAAATATAACTTTACTTTTGAAATAATCTTCTTTCAATATATAACGCATCGTAAGATTTTAAAAAAAAGTATTACATTGTTTGACACTGACTAAGTAGTGCATGGGATTACGTTGAGAGATTAAGTGCCATGGAAGCCTTCCCACAAGATGGCTGACATTTTTATTTATTTTTCTCTTTGACGGAATTCAATGAACCAATAAAATTTCAACAATAGTAAAGATATTTTTTATTTTAAATAAATACAAAAATCACTGTAGTATTGTTTAGCTAGAACAAGGTATACGGATGCATTTTCATTAGTTTAAGAAAAAATTAACGATAATTGCTGAAATATTAACCAATGTAAAAGATTAAAGTTTGCTTGTTGTATTAGAGTTGCCGGAGCTTTCTACATTGACTTTGTGTAGCCGCCATCAGGTCCCATCTTCCGATACCTCTAAGGCAGAGAGGGTGGGGAGGGGGGGGGTAACTTCCGGAGACGTCACTATAATTATTAGCGTAATGGCAATTATAATTGATTAATACTAAATCTATTCTATTAAAATAAATTGTTGACGGTTGTCATATATATCTCCCCCCCCCCCCCACCCCCAACCAACCCCCCCCCCCAACCCCTATCCCAACTCGCTCACCGCTCAGGTTGGCGCTGATTAGACCCTCACCGCTCACCGCCTATCGATCCAAGTTCGGCGCTCCCCAAGGACAGGTCACGTGGCCGCCGCTGACGTCACACGTAAGTATGTCGAGACAAGCCTTGAGTCGGACAAGACGGCCATTTTGGTTGGGTCAGTTGCAACCCGCCACCACACCCATTCCGGGCCTAAGTCGCCACCCCTTTCTTACGTCATCCCGGGCAAAAAACCCCGCAAAAATGTCACTGATAGATTGGAAGGAGGGCCCAAACTTGAGTCCCAAATCCTGCTTGAATACATTTGTCAGAGGGCAAGAAGAAAATGTTGGACGTTCATAGAGGGGAAAAATCAGGTTTTAATTTAAATAATTACCTAGGGAATATTAGGTGTACACAGGTTTAAGTAGAAAGTATTAGGTTACAAAGATTTAGGTAGAGAATATTAGGTGTACAAAGATTTAGGTAGAGAATATATACAAAGATTTAGGTATGAAACATTAGATGTACACAGGTTTGGTTAGAGAATATTAGGTGTACAAAGATTTAGGTAGGGAATATGTACAAAGATTTAGGTAGAGAATATTAGGTGTACACAGATTTAGGCAGGGAATATTAGGGTGTACAAAGATTTAGGTAGAGAATATTAAGTGTACAAAAGATTAGTACAAATATCGGTAGAGAATATTTAAACCGAAGCGACATTTAAGGCTATTTTCCGGACAATTATTTAAAAAAATAATTAAATATAGAGGCCTATGACACAAGAAAGACAAATGATAACTTCTGTAACCAATCAAAAGCGACAAGGCAAGGTAACTGTACTCCATAATCCGTTTTTTTAAATAAGCTTTTTTTTTAGTTCACAATGGCTAAATTTGCAGGTACTTTCATCTCTGAAGACAACGCAAGAATATCTAATTTATAATCTAAGTGGATATTAGTCATTAAAATTGATTTAAACATAACTAAATAACCAAATCTGGAGATAAAATGATTATCTACAAGCGTTTATTCGATCAGCCCGAACTGTTGTTCACGGATGGTTGGTTTCACGCAAGAGAGTTACGATTCAGGACTAAGAAGGGCAAATAATTGACGTTAAAGATCGCAAGCCACTGATTTGGATTTAAATTAAATATTCTTAGCTGTATATTGTATCACTCCTCTTATTTAGAACACGTTTCTAAAAAGTTAAAAATAAAACAAATGTTACAAATCTTTAAAATAATAAACTTTTTAAATGCACTGAAAAAAAAAACCCAAGTCTTATATAGAAAAAGCATTAGGAGCATAATTTGCAAGTACGCTTTTATTTATTTTATTATTACTATTCTCTCAACCGTCTTCTTTCCCTGCAAATAATTTTAACCACTGTCACAAAAAAAAAAAAAAAAAAAAAAAAAAAAAAAAGTTGCGTTAGAGATAATACAAAAAAGTCTCTAGGTTAGCAATCCCGTTACATCAACTTCCACCCATTTTCTTTATACAAGACTAGCTAAATACAAGACATACCCCCCCCCCCCTCTCTTACCCAAATCATACAACTTTCTCGCCGGGATTTAACTTAAGGATCTTCTATATCGAAGTCAACCCCCCTCTACGCCCACCACACACTATTGTCATACCGTCTAAAACACGACCACCCCTCTTCCCAGTAAAATAATTGTCAATTGAAAAAAAAAAAATTCAACACGTTTTCTTCATTTTTGTCCGTAAGAAATACAAAATAATCGCAGATCACATTTTTAAAGCCCCCCCCCCCCCTCCTTCCAAACCAGACACACCCCTCCCCCCCAATCAATTCCTAATTGTGTGGCGTCGTTAATGGACTACCACCCCCTTGTGAAAAAAAAATTCAAGATTTTGACACTGTCATTGTAAAAAAAAAATATTGTAAAAACAAAAAAAAAATCCGTGATCATTGGCTCGCTACCATTTTGTCCATGTCTCTAGACGACATTATGCCCACAGAGGGGTCATCCATAAATGACGTCACGCTTTTTTGGACGATTTCTACCCCCCACCCCTCCCCTCCGTCACACGTCGTCACAAAAAGCCAGACCCCCCCTAAAATGACGTCAAACCTCAACCTACAACCCCCCTCAAAATTGCAGTTGAATTTTTTTAAAACATCGATATTTTTCCAAAAACTTGTCTAAACTATTACAATTTATTAAAACAGTTATCTAAAATGCGAAATAACGTCTAAAATTCGTTTTCTAACATTGCTTTTTTATAATGCAAAAATGTGACGTCGCAATATCTAACCCCCCCCCCCCCCTCTCCCTCATCACACATCGTCACAAAATTACGGACCCCCCCCCCCCTCCCCCATACGAGTGTGACGTCATTTATGGATGACCCCAGAGATGGACATTACCTCCATCTATTAGTCTAGTTCCGGAAAACTAGTTGCCAGGTAAAAAAAAACAACACAAGGAAGGGAAATAACTTTAAATTTCTCGATTTTCTTCTACTGAACAGGGGTGCGCTCACGTCTGTTAAGAAATCGAAAACAGGTAAGTGGTGAGTAGTGACAGTGCACATGCCGTGTCAGTACACGTGTTATCGATGTCCACTAACAATGGTATGTTGAAAATAAAATGTAAAAAAATAAACCCAATTTTCGTGTAATATAAAATTTTGCTAACGGCATCAGTTTGTTTAGGCCTCATAGTTTGATTATGGTAAAAAAAACATAAAATTATCAATCATTGTGTCACGCGTTTGCGAGTTTCATTTACCAATTACTTCGTATTATTAATTAATTAAAGTTTTTTTTATATAATTTATGATTATAGAGTGAAGCTTAAAAAGAGATAAGTTAGTTCTGTTTTAAAACAGATCAACTAGATCATAGACATAACCACAGTTTCTTCTGAAACCAACCCAAACCTCGCTAAAACAAGTCTTACCACGAGAGTATCATGTTGCTCCAATTTGTCTCCTTAATAATTAATTAATCCAAGGTCACGTGGTGTCTGTGTGGCCACACCCACATTGTAATTCAAACCTGTAGCAACAGATGTATATAACTAGCTCAAGGATATATATATATATATATATATATATATATATATATATATATATATATATATATATATAGCCCGTAAATTTAAAAAAATTATAGCTAAAATAAAATTATTTACATTTTGAACAGTAACAAAACAGCTGTTAAAAACTTAAATATAAAACATTTCGACTTTAAAAATCGTTTATTCCGTAGTAATGTCCATAGTTTGCGTATATATTTAAACCGAACTACAAATACATAAGTTTTTTTTTATTTTATTTTATTTGATAAATATTTGTATCAAACCGTTTTCAATTGGCAGGCACAGTGTGTATAAATGGTTGATATCAGGCGATTCAATGTACAACGTATGAGATCTACTTATTACGAAAAAAAATTCTAATTAGGTTTTAACACGCGATTCTCTAAGGAAAGATTTTATTCCTGTAATAATTTAAAAAAAAACCTTTTTCAAAAAAGTTTTGGCTTGCGGTGCCTGTGATTTAAAGTGTGAGATTTTTAAAAAAAATTAGTTTTATCACTTTCCTATTAGATCCAGATCGAGTAACCAAGATATTTTTAATCGGAATTTTCTGTCATCAACAGAGCCATAGCGACCCGTTTCGGTGTCTGGGACAAAATATTAATTTTGCACTCCCCTCCCCCCTTTTTTCCCCTTACAGATAGATATTTAAATGGCTAAAAAGCCCCCCCCCCCCTCCTCGTTTGGAACGGTCGGTGGCTTTTTACCAGCCACGGTCCCATTAACAGTTATTTTAGTGTCGCACAATTGAGTAAAACAAGTAGCTGATTATTTTCTGAACTTCGAAAGAGTATGATTCAATATTGCAGCTCAGAATAAACTTTTTTTCCCCCTCCAACGTTGGGCGCCCCCTTAGGATCGGCGCCCGAGGCGGTCGCCCCACTTGCCCTCCCCTAGATGCGCCTCTACGTATGAGGCAGGTATGAAAAATATTCATTTTGTGAATCCCCGGCGTTGTTTTCCATCTAGCTGCGCCACTTCTGATACTACGCGTAGATTTAAAATAAACAAAAAACTTTTCGGTAATTAAAAACTTTCCGAAACTAATTATTTATTTAAAAAATAATTAACACAAGACCAAAACTTACAAATATTCCTCAATGCCGTCTTCACTGGGAGCGGTTCGAGTAAACAAATAGATCTAGTGACAAAAAAAAAGCAACCAAAAACAAAACAAAAAAAAACAGAAGAAAATAGTCCCTGTGTCACCGAATTGACCCCATTGATTGTAAACAAAAAAAAAAAGAAAAAAGATGCGCTTGTATTACAACCATTGAGGACGAGCGTTGCACGAGCGCACGTAGGCCAATGGAAAACAATGTAACATTTAGATAGTGTGTGGAACAACAGGCCTCGTTTTCGCTTGTCACTGATGAACTTTTACACGCAAAAAAAAAATATATATCTTAAGTTTGTTGTCATTTTTTTTTCTTCACTGCGCAAAGATCTAGATTGTGTTGAAATGTAAGAGGTGGGCGGGGCCTCCTGAATGTTATGGTGACATGTGATAGTTGGAGTGGGGGTGGATATGTTAAGCAGGGGGGGGGGGGGGGGGGGGTTGGGGGTGGAGTGTAGTCAGTGCGTTCCACAATTAGGGAACATTTTAATAAATATTCATTAAATCCTAATGTTACCTTGTTAGGAGTATAGCTAGTTTTAACACAATGGTAAAAAATGGGGTTAAATTATATGGGTTAGGGTGTAGTCTATAAACGACGGCACACTCTAAGGAAGTGATTGCAGGAGGGGGGGGGGGGGCGCCTGAATATTGTGACAGTGTGTGACGAAGGGGAGTAGGAGGGTTCGAAAAGTAAGACAACGAACTTCTACATTGTAAAAAGTAATGTTAGAAACTGAATTGAATCAGTTATTTCACGTTTTAATAGCGCTTTAAAAAAAAATTAAATATAATTTGATTCAAATACCGTCTTCTATCCCACATACCTACAAACCAGAGGCGCATGGGGACAAACTTTCAATTTGGTGCCCGCCTCAAACTATTTATAATGCAAAAATGCAGCAAAAATGACATTTTAATTTGTTTTTACAACCCATTTTGGCGCCCCCTAAGGTCGGCGCCCGGGGACATATTTACCCCCCCCCCCTGCCCCCCCCCCCCCTATCGCTACGCCTCTGCTACAAAGTCTCATGTTCGAATTTGGTTTCAAGTCCTGAGTTTACCCAGCTCTGATGGGTACCTGACTCTCGTTGGGGAGGGTAAAAGTTGTTGGTCATAGTGCTGACAACACCATGCCGAGGTCACCGAAACAGGTGAACTCTACTTCATTTGCCACACGGATCGTCAGGTTCGAAAAGGGAACTTTATTTTTACACGTAACACAGTATAAAACAATAACAAACCACCCCTACCCCACATAACACAATAACAAACCACCGCATACCCTACATAACACAATAACAAACTACCCCTACCGCACATAAGACAATAACAAACCACCGCATACCCTACATAACACAAAAACAAACCACCCCCTAACTCACATAACACACTAACAATGGATGGTATTACACCAAATAGCCTATGGTTTTATTTAACAAAGTAAGTAAAGCTCCTTTTTCGAAATTGATGGTCTATGGGGCAAGTGAAGTAGAGTTCACCTGTTTCTGTGACATCAGCATATGAAGGGATAGTGTTGCCAGCACTACACCCGGCCGCCTTTAATTTCCCAAACATGAGTCAGGTACCAATTAGAGCTGGGTGGACTCAGGGATGTTCTACTCTACTGACTCGAACCCGGATTGGAACTTGAGACTTTCAGGTTAACAGTCTACCGCTTGGGCACGTTGTCCCACTTAGTTTTAGTACGTAATGTATATAGTTACTGGCGGAGAGAAGGGGGGTGAGGCCCCGAGAACCATACCAAGTGTCCCCCCCCCCTTTCCCACCTAGCGACGCCACTGCGCATGGCTAACCAACACGTGTCGACTTTAATTTTATAGATTAAAAAATTATTTTGGATATTAATTAGAAACTAAAAAGGGGCACCTTAAAAGTTAATTTGAATTTGAAAAAAATTAAACTATTTTTGGAAGGGGTGGGGAATCATAATCTTGAAAATGAGAATATCTGACAACGTACTTGTACGAAGCTAAGCTCTAAAACTGTATTTTAAAAAAAAAACTCCACCGAAATAGACATAACTGGGTCAAGGTCTACGCAAAGGTCAAAGTGGACTCAATGACATTCGGGGACGGGACGTGGGCGGAGGCGTCAAGTATGTAACGTTATGTAATACTTCTGTTGCATGGGCGGTGAGAGTGGGTGTATGGGGGTGGGACGAGACTTGATTGTCTGATGCTAGCTATACGCAAAGACCGATTTTTTTTCTTGTTTTTTTTCTTTCTTATTTCTGAATGACACGGGGCAATCTTCTCAAATATCATTCACGAGTAGGTCGTAGCCTGGCGTGGGCCCGGATTCGCAACAATAGTTTTCATCGGTATCGATTCGCAGGGAACATCTCCAGTGTACGTAGAGCCCGGGTGCTTTGAGGCTAAACAAACTATCGATTCCGATCCCTGACAGCGATTACGAAAGACACATCTTTAAGTACTTTCTGTTTCACGCAGTGCGCTTTAGGTCTAGACAGCCTGCCACTTTTAATTTGTACACATTTTTATTTTGTATACTTGATCCTTTATGCAAATGTACTATTTGTAAATTCGATTATTTGAACGATTATTATATTTTTTAAATTCAATTTCTAAAAGTATATTTTAAAAATTTGCTTTACAAATATTTTTCTATAAACAAATATGACCACATAAGTAAAAAAATGTCTTATATATATATATATATATATATATATATATATATATATATATATATATATATATATATATATATATATATATATATATATATATATATATATATATATATTGCAGAAGATAAGCAAAGTAACAACATCATTGATAGAGACAAACGGCAATATGTGTTGTTCCTTGCCATGTAAACTACTACATATATTTGGCATATATATATATATATATATATATATATATATATATATATATATATATATATATGAGGTGGTTTAGTAAAAAGAAATATATAGACTTTTTTAGCCAACCTAACCTTAGATAACAATCAGCCGTAAGAAGAAAATTGATCAAATAGAAAAAAGCCTTATGTCTACCTAAATAAAATTGACCCACTTGAGTCTTAAACAGCACTCATTTTTCATTAAATGGTTATCACACTTAATGAGGGTTAGATTCATGGTAAGGTTTAGAGTTGGACTAGCGATTATCGATTACCTACTTACTATTGATAAAAGGGGGTTACTCTAAAAATAAAAATAAAAACAACAATACTTACAATGGAGTTCAGATGACCTTAGAATTGTCTTAATGTATTTGTAAAACAAGTAGACAGAAAGACAAAAAAAAAACATTTAAAAATATTACAACATGTTTTAGCTTTTGACCTCTAGACCTGCCTTAATTAAAAGAGACTTTTCAGAAATTTGAATAAAGTGTTTTAAAAATTTAACAAACGGCTATTTTTGTTTTTTAAACATCTCGCAAATGGGTTCCAGTTTTTTGTTTCTTTTCGGCATTTATTTAACATAATTTAACCACGTTTAATTGTGTAATTAATTAAGAAAGGATGGGCTTTTTTTAAACACAGAGGGAAGGGCAGGGAGTGGGAGGAAGAAAAAAATGTGACTGCAAAAAACAAGAAAAAAAAACAAGAAAAAAAATTATGTTTTATCATTGAATCCTACTTGTATCAGCTTTCACCCCCAGTACTTAAAATTACAGTATTGTGCAAGGTTATTCCGAATCGAATGGCGACAATGCAAAAAAACATAAAAGGTCAGATCAGCCTACGCTCTGTTAATGTATGCCGTATAATTATATCGACATAACTCTCTAAATAATCTAAGAACAAAAATTCTATTCTACGATTTGATAAAAACCAAACTGTAATTAAATATATATATATATATATATATATATATATATATATATATATATATATATATATATATATATATATATATATATATATATATATATATATATATCGGTTTACATGATGATACACGGCTGTTTACAATCTGGCGATTTAAACAGCTATCTCATTAAACATAATTAATTTAAGTAACTAACGAAATGAGTTATTATTTTTTTAAAAGAACTAACTTATTATTAAGCTGACTAAAATGATATTTATTTAGACCTAATTAATTTTTCCATAATACATAATCAGCAGTTTAGTTCTTTCGGGTCCACAATAGCACATTGTCTACCCTTGACCTAAAGTACTGGGCCTTCGTGCTTAATGTTGCATATACAATTAATTAATGAACGTAATTAAAAAAAAAAACTCCGCTGTTTTAAAGATATCCATATCACGTAATTGCAGGCGGCGTACACATGCAAATTTTCGCGTGCTTTGTTTTTTGACTGACAGCCCTGCCCCCCCCCACACACACACCACCACCACCCCCAGCCTAGAAATACACTTGCCCTGTAGACATTTTAGGGCGGTCATTCAAGGCAGTTGGCACGAGACGATCCCGCGTGATTCTCGCGCCTCGGCGACCAAACGTTGTTTCCCTGCTAGGGAGATCTGCAAAACCGTTTGTCACCTTCGCCTCGATGGAGGAAAAATATTAGTCGGGCAATGCATATAGACATGTACATTGTTTCTTGCAGGTACCTGACCTAGGTGGGGGGGGGGGGGGGGATATAAAAGAACATTAAACTTTAATATAACTATTATAAGTGTCCTCTCCCCTATCCGAGTAAAATGTCTGAATTCTGGTCGGTGCATGACCTGCTTCGTTTTTCTTCTTCTTCTTAATTTTTTAACATTGGAAGGGGTTTCCTCCAAAACAATCAAATATTACGCGTCAACTTGTTATACGCTATATAGACCGTTGACTCCGATTTCAGCCTACTTTTCTTTTTGGATTTGCTTACAAAGCCTTTGTCCAACCAAGAACAAACTACAAGGCAGCAGTTGTTTTATTTTGGAGTTGTCTCTCCTAGAAGAGTTGCTATCTCCAGCAATCGAGCCTCATTCTGCCCGGGGGTTCGAACTCGAGACTTCTCGTTTCAGCAACCATGATCTTTTACTACCGACTCTATCACGGCTACCCCTGCTTACCTTGTTTAAAACATGCTTGTACTTTTTAAAGATTTTACAAAGACCCCTCTCAGTCTCTCTAGGATGGTTCCTTTCAGAGCCTTACAACAAAAAAAGCAATGTTCCCTGTCCAGTTGCTGTATTGCGAACCAGATTATTCAAACTCCATTTCTTTTTCTCTCAAGATATGTACACCTTTATGTTCTAATCCCATCAAGTGACCATAATGTCGAAAACCATTTGTGGCCAGATTTCTAAGCACGATTACACAACAATTCCATTTCGCCAAGTGCTAAATAGAAACATTTTAAATACAACAAAACTGTCAAGTTCTTGTTGTGAACAATTGAGACAAAAATGCATTTGACGACATAATGTTTACGACATAATATGTATGTATATATATATATATATATATGTGACCTTCCCCGAGTCTATCCTGCCCGACAACGCCAATTGTAACGAGTTGAACCACTCATGCTACACAACATCGACTACAGTAGAAAGACTCGAAGATGCAGGTTCGCTGTTGATCCTTTTATTACATGAATCAAGAAATGCTTCAATATAACACAATGAATCAACAGGAATGTTTCACAATAATAGTCTGAATCAACTGACCCCTAACAGTCCTCACTAGGCTTCATATAACTGAATCCACATGTCTATTGTCCTTCTTAACACAATATAACCAACTTGATATGTCACACAGACTGACTGATCTAAAGCGAGCGATGAAGAGGGAAGAGAACGAGTTCAGCCGTCCCCTCCTATTTATCCCTTGTATCCGTACTCGTCCTCGTACTTGTATTCCTCCGTAATCGATACTTGTACTCGATGTCTCCGACCACTAGTTGCGCAGTTCTAACGTACAGTCCGTGAAATAACATCTGCATCCTATCAATCAAAGTTGACAGGCTGTCTGAATCCCCTCGTACCGTTTCCCAAAATAGCACGCGTTGGCTTTGAGATTGTTATCAGTCCGATCCAATAAGCCACCTGCTATGTTGCATCAGACTGTAATACTGCGTCTCGGCTTATCGTTCGTTATCAGATTTGTAACTAGTGGCTAGGCCTACCCTAGTCACATCCACCCCTGCCTTTTTTTGTGTGTTTTCAACCACAAACAACGCCTGGCAGGTGCACTCCTCCAAAGTCAATCGCACAATCGTAAAAAAATTTTATTATTCCACTCACTGTCCACGACGTCCCATTCGTATACGATTGACAGTTATACCTATTTCACATATCAACTGTGTCTACATCATCTTCCTGAGACACAAAACAGTTCTAGAATTCACATCCACCCTTTTCGTTTGGTGCCTTCACCAGTTCACTTTTATAGCTTTTTGAACCGTCTGTTCTCATACCAGCGCGACCATGAAAGACTTGATGGTTGCTGACAAAAAATTTCGTCTTCCTTCTGTTCCTCAAACTTCTCCGCGGACCACTTATCTGATGGTCTACTGTCTCTCTGCTTCTGGAAGGAACGGGATCCTCTTTGTTGCCGTTATCCTCCACTTGTGTATCGCGGTTGTTCTGTTGATGGTGATATGGTTCCGGGATGGGTATGTGAATTTCCGTTATAGTTTCCGGTTCCCTAATTGTCTTGGATTTCCTTGTGTGTAACTGCTCTTCTTGCCTATTCCAATATTTCTTTAATTGAGCAATATTCGCCCACCGATCCGGTTTGGCGTGATCGATGGGTCTTATCTTAAAGGGGCCACCTGCTACTTTAGGCATCTCCACGACTTGCCATATCTCCTGTCCCCAGAGATCGTGGATTTTGTTTCTGCCTAACGGGTGGCTACGCAGTAATACCCTGTCATTCAGTTTGAGTGGCGGGTCCTTTGTCTGTACCGGCGGTTCCCTTCGCCGTGCTTCATGTTCTAGTCTTTCCTGTACTACCCTGTACATTTCTCTAATTCTTCTCATGTGTTCATTCACATATTCCAGTGCGGTGTATGAGCCAGTCATACTCTCCCTTTTTCCTAGGAACAAATCAAGAGGGAGTCGACCCTCCCGTCCGAACAGCAACATGTATGGCGCAAAGCCGGTTGTGGCATGGGGTGTGCAGTTGTATAGATATACCAACTCTGGGAGAAAATCAGGCCAACGTTTTTTCTGTTCAGGTTCTAGCGTACGCAGCAAATCATGCATGCTGCGGTTGAACCGTTCACACTGTCCGTTTCCTTTCGGATTAAATGTGGTTGTTCTAGATTTGTTGATCCCGTAGTGGCTGCACAGTTGGTTAATTACTTCTGACTCGAAAGCCCTTCCTTGGTCAGAGTGTAATTGTCTTGGTATGCCATATTTGATGAACCAATGTTCTATTAAGACCTTTGCCACTGTTTTGGCAGTCTGATCTCGCGTGGGCACCGCCACCGTCCATTTGGTGAATACATCAGTCATTACCAACACATGTTCCGTCCCATCCGATGATTGCTCCAACGACGTAAAGTCCATAGCCACAATCTCTAGTGGTTTTGTCGCTAGTAGGTGTCCTGATGGCTGTCTCAATTTGACAACTGGCATCTTCGCATGCTGACACCTCACACAAGCCTCACAATGGCGTTTGACCTCCATTTCCATATTGGGCCAGTAACACCTCCGTCGTAATATCTTGTGCGTCCTGTCCTGACCCTGGTGTCCTGCCCTGTCATGTGCCAACCTTAGCACTTCTTCTCGTAACTGTCCAGGCACCACCACCTGGTGTATTGTCCCATCAATTTGGTCATGAATTCTCCGCATGAGAACACCATCCTCTATACTGAGACGGTCCCACTGACTTAGTATTTTCTTTGTTTCTCGACCAAATTGTTCTCTTTCCCTTCTTCCTGGGAATTTTTGTTCCTGGACGTGTTTCAACAGCGGTTGTAAGCCACTATCCGTTCTCTGGGCATCTCTTATCTTTTTGTGATTAAGGCAATTAAAATCACTACTGTCCATATGTCCGGGCTCTGTGGATATGTGCTCCACCCCGGTCTGCCCGTTTTGCATCACTTGTACCCCATGAGGGATATCTGTTGACGCTCTGACCTCACATATTCCTGTCAGTGTTTCTTCCTCATCACCCGGTCTCTCGTAAGGATTCCTTGATAAGGCGTCCGCATTGCCATTGGACCGCCCCGGGCGATACTTTATCTCTAGGTCAAAGAGTGCCAATTCTGCTGCCCATCGCTGTTCGATGGATCCCAACTTTGCTGTCTTTAGGTGACTCAGGGGGTTATTGTCAGTGTATACCACACATTTAGCACCTAATAGATAGTCCCTGAATTTCTCAGTCACAGCCCATTTTAATGTCAAAAGTTCTAGTTTCATGGCGCTGTAATTTGTCATGTTCTTCTCTGATCCCTTCAGAGCTCGACTGGCATACGCAATAACCCTGAAGCCTTGCTTTTGTTGTTGTGATAGCACAGCTCCCAGACCTTTAGAGCTGGCGTCAATTTCTAACCGAAATGGTTTGTCAAAGTCCGCGTATCCCAATATCGGCGCCTCTGTCAAAGCCTTTTTCAATAGCTTAAACGAGTTCAGGCATTCATCAGTCCATAATTCACCTATCAGTTGTGTTTTACCTTTCTTTTTCTCCTTACTGTGTTTCTTTGTCATTTTGTTTACCAAGTCATGCAATGGTGCGGCAATTTTTGCAAAACCAGGCACAAATTTTCTATAATAGGAGGCAAAGCCCAAGAATGACCTGACCTCTACCGTAGTTGTTGGTTGTTTCCATTCTTTAACAGCTGCAATTTTATCTGGGTCAGTGGCGATGCCATCCGACGAAATCACGTAACCCAAAAAATGTACCGATTTCAAACCAAAGCAGCATTTGTCTGGGTTCAGCTTTACTCCTATCTCCCTAAGACGGAGAAACACTTGTTCTAATCTTTTTAGATGGTCCTCCCAAGTTTTTGAATAAACTAGTATATCATCCAAGTACACCAACATTATTTGAAATAGAAAGTCACTCATAGCACTCTGCATTACTCGCTGGAATGTAGCAGGTGCATTAGTTAGACCAAACGGCATACGGGTCCACTCGTACAGTCCCAGTGGAGAAATAAATGCAGTTTTATGTTGATCGTTGGGGTGCATGGCCACTTGGTGGTAGCCACTAGCCAAATCCAAGGTAGAAAAAAATCTTGCTCCCCCCAACGCATCAAGACATTCATCAATACGAGGCAAGGGGAATGCATCCCTTCTTGTGATATTGTTCAATTTCCGGTAATCACAACACAGTCTTATCTCCCCTGACTTCTTTTTTACCACTACTATCGGTGCCGCATACGGGCTCGTGCTGGTTGTAATAATTCCCTTTTTTAGTAGATCGTTCAGGTGTGCTTTCACCTCCGAGTAGTGACTCGGTGGTAATCTTCGATAAGGTTGCGCCACCGGCTTGTCTTGTAGTAAGGGTATCTGGTGTTTGATTACTTCCGTGTAACCCAAATCACCCTCGTACGAGGCAAATATATCCCTGTACTTATTCAACAATTCATTTAGTTTTGGGTCCTCAGTTTCCGGGAATGTATATGATCGGCCATCCTCTTTCTTCACCTCGGCCGTCACATTGACCGACCTAATTGTTACTTCATTACTGCTGGTATTGCTCAGTTCGATGCACTGTGCCGACCTTAGTACCTCGACGTTCTGTGGTACTCCTACCAGAGTATTAGGCGGTATAAAAATTTCCTCATCCAAAACATTTGCCACTAATCCTTGAACTAGTCCATTTTCCGCTGATGTGTATGTCCGCAGTAACACGACGCCTGCCCTCAGTGCGGCGCCACATGGTTCTATCATCACATCACCATTCACGCTTCTATCACCAATTTGTAATTTGATTGCCTTGACCGTGTTTGCCGGGACTGCTGTCCTTCCTCTGGTCTTGGCAAACCTGGCCAACTTGGATCCCCGACCTGGTGTGGTCGATCCGACAATATTTGTAAGAAATTCTGGCAACTGGCCAAGAATATTCATGCCCAACAGGCAAGGTATATTTGACACATTTGTCTCTAGGTTGTGTTTCGTAACGAACACCCCAACCTGCTTCAACCTATGTCCTGCCACCACGACATCCGCCAGAAAATAACCACAGTATGGAATGGTTAGTCCATTAGCTGCCGTCAGGCGCATGCATGTGTCAGACCTCAACCTATGGTCTTTTCCTTTCATCCATTTGGTGTAAAAATTTTCCGTGATTGTCGTCACCTGGGAGCCTGTATCCACAATTGCCTTCACCGCGATGTCCCCAATCGTAATCACCATTTCTGGACAGACTCCCATCATTTTGCTTCTTGGGCCATACCCTCGCCCCTCTGTAGCCTGGCCCTGCCTTACAGAGGACGACCGTTTCCCTGGCAGTACCGTGCCATATGTCCGGGTTGTGAACAAGACAAACAAATTGGTCGACCGTCGGCCGTCCATTGGAGTGATGGCTTGGCAGGACGCGGCCGTCCAACCCGTCCCTGTTTTGTCCCGTTCTTTTCCTGATTCTCAGCTGTTGACCTGCTTTCTAACCTCTCCAAACGTTGGTCAACCTTATCTAGGTGGGCCAACAGTTGAGCCATCATGGTCTCCATCGTGTCGGCCCCTGTGGGTGGGGATTGTCTCTGTTCAGGCACCGAGACTTTGTCCACCGAACAGTTCGATTGGTCCTCATCCTCGGACCTGCGGATCGCTGAGTTCCTGACCTGAAGGAAGGTCAACTGCGGGTCTTTGTGGACCTCCTCTTTCAACTCTCTTCTTAGGATCGGGGTTGCTAGCCCCTCGATGAAATGGTCCCTCAGTAGGCGCACATCAATGTCAGGTGTTTTGACCTTTACCGAATCAAAGGCCCTGTTCATCCGGTGTGAGTACTCCATCACACTCTCCGCCATTCTCTGCCTTAAGCCTACGAACCCTGCCAGCAGTTGCGATCCCGACCGTCTCTCCCCAAAGGTCTCCATAATCAGATCCAGCACCTTATCCGGATCTGATTGGATGGTTTTATCGTGGCATTTGACCTCTGCCCTTACCGTCTCTCCTATACTGCCCATCAGCAGTCTTAATCTTTCCTCTGGTGACATGCCTCTCGAGGCCCAGGCCGCTTTGACCTCTTCACTGAACCTGTTGGTTAAAGTTGGATCCCCGTCCCCGTAAAATTTGTTAATGTGGGACTCTCTGGGTAGGACCACTATATGGGTCTGCTTCTCGTCCAGAGTAGACATTTTATCCCGTAAGTAAAACAAAAGAGTTCTTTCTTACCGTGTGTGTATGAAAAAATTTTCCTCAATTTTCACAGTTCCTGAATGTCCGAATTCACATACACACAAAACACAGTTATGCACAAGGTTGACTATGGGTGCCTCAACCGGCAAGTCTCGTTGAATTCATCCTGATCGCAGCGCCAAATGTGACCTTCCCCGAGTCTATCCTGCCCGACAACGCCAATTGTAACGAGTTGAACCACTCATGCTACACAACATCGACTACAGTAGAAAGACTCGAAGATGCAGGTTCGCTGTTGATCCTTTTATTACATGAATCAAGAAATGCTTCAATATAACACAATGAATCAACAGGAATGTTTCACAATAATAGTCTGAATCAACTGACCCCTAACAGTCCTCACTAGGCTTCATATAACTGAATCCACATGTCTATTGTCCTTCTTAACACAATATAACCAACTTGATATGTCACACAGACTGACTGATCTAAAGCGAGCGATGAAGAGGGAAGAGAACGAGTTCAGCCGTCCCCTCCTATTTATCCCTTGTATCCGTACTCGTCCTCGTACTTGTATTCCTCCGTAATCGATACTTGTACTCGATGTCTCCGACCACTAGTTGCGCAGTTCTAACGTACAGTCCGTGAAATAACATCTGCATCCTATCAATCAAAGTTGACAGGCTGTCTGAATCCCCTCGTACCGTTTCCCAAAATAGCACGCGTTGGCTTTGAGATTGTTATCAGTCCGATCCAATAAGCCACCTGCTATGTTGCATCAGACTGTAATACTGCGTCTCGGCTTATCGTTCGTTATCAGATTTGTAACTAGTGGCTAGGCCTACCCTAGTCACATATATATATATATATATATATATATATATATATATATATATATATATATATATATATATATATATATATATGTAACTAGGGTGGGCCTAGTTACTAGTCACTATTGTTGAGAACGCGATAGTGCAGGTGTTGGACTGATAAGCCAACTGATAACGATCATAAAGCCACGGCGTAGTTTGGAAGGATACGACAAGCGCTGTCAACTTTGACACGACTTGGCTGACGAAACAGTGCAGATGTTATATGAATCGGACTGTACGACAGAAGCGGCGTAATTAACATTCTGATGCAACGATTAGAATCGAGTACGATTACGACTATGATAGAACCGAATACGACTACGGATACGAAGGGGATATAAGGAAGGCGACGGCTGAGCTCGCTCTCTCTCTCTCTCTCGCTCTCGCTCGATCAGTCAGTCTGTGTGGCAGTATCAAGTTGGTTATATTGTGTTAAGAAGGACGATAGACATGTGTATTCAGTTATATGAAGACTAGTGAGGACTGTTGGGAGTCAGTTGATTCAAACTATTATTGTGAAGCATTCCTTTTGATTCAGTATATTATTGTGAAGCATTTCTTTGATTCATGTAATAAAAGGATCAATAGCGAACCTGCATCTTCGAGTATCTATACTGTGGTCGATGTTGTGTAGAATGAGTGGTTAGACTCGGTAACATTTGGCGTTGTCGAGCAGAACTCGTTAACATTTGGCACTACAGGCAAATAGTCATCGTTACATTTGGCGCTGCGGACAGGATGAATTCAACTAGACTTGCCGCTTTAGGCACCCATAGTCAACCTTGTTCATAACTGTGTTTAGTGTGTGTGTGAATTCGAACATTCAGGGACAGTGAAAATTGAGGAACGAGGAAAATTTTTCATACACACACGGTAAGAAAGAACTCTTTTCTTTTTTTACTCAAGGAATAAAATGTCTACTCTGGACGAGAAGCAGACCCATATTGTGGTCCTGCCCAGAGAGTCCCACATTAACAAATTTTACGGGGACGGTGATCCAGCTTTAACCAACAGGTTCAGTGAAGAGGTCAAAGCGGCCTGGGCCTCGAGATGCATGTCACCAGAGGAAAGATTAAGACTGCTGATGGGCAGTATAGGAGAGACGGTTAGGGCAGAGGTCAAATGCCACGATAAAACCATCCAATCAGATCCAGATAAGGTGCTGGATCTAATTATGGAGACCTTTGGGGAGAGACGGTCGGGATCGCAACTGCTAGCGGGGTTCGTAGGTTTGAAGCAGAGAATGGCGGAGAGTGTGATGGAGTATTCACACCGAATGAACAGGGCCTTTGATTCGGTAAAGGGCAAAACACCTGACATTGATGTACGCCTACTGAGGGACCATTTCATCGAGGGGCTAGCAACCCCGATCTTAAGGAGAGAGTTGAAAGAGGAGGTCCACAAAGACCCGCAGTTGACCTTCCTTCAGGTCAGGAACTCAGCGATCCGCAGGTCCGAGGATGAGGACCAATCGAACTGTTCGGTGGACAAAGTCTCTGTGCCGGAACAGAAACAATCCCCACCCACAGGGACCGGCACGGTGGAAACCATGATGGCTCAACTGTTGGCTCACCTGGATAAGGTTGACCAACGATTGGAGAGGCTGGAAAGCAGGTCAACAGCTGAGAATCAGGAAAAGAACGGGCCAAAACAGAGACAGGTTGGACGGCCGCGACCCGCCGGTCCATCGCTCCGGTGGACGGCCGACGGTCGACCAATTTGCTTGTCCTGTTCACAACCCGGACACATGGCACGGTACTGCCAGGGAAACGGTCGTCCTCTGTAAGGCAGGGTCAGGCTACAGAGGGGCGAGGTTATGGCCCAAGAAACAAAATGATGGGAGTCTGTCCCGAAATGGTGATTACGATTGGGGACATCGCGGTGAAGGCAATTGTGGATACAGGCTCCCAGGTGACGACAATTACGGAAAATTTTTACACCAAATGGATGAAAGGAAAAGACCATAGGTTAAGGTCTGACACGTGCATGCGCCTGACGGCAGCTAATGGACTAACCATTCCATACTGTGGTTATTTTCTGGCGGATGTCGTGGTGGCGGGACATAGGTTGAAGCAGGTTGGGGTGTTCGTTACGAAACACAACCTAGAGACAAATGTGTCAAATATACCTTGCCTGTTGGGCATGAATATTCTTGGCCAGTTGCCAGAATTTCTTACAAATATTGTCGGATCGACCACACCAGGTCGGGGATCCAAGTTGGCCAGGTTTGCCAAGACTAGAGGAAGGATATCAGTCCCGGCAAACACGGTCAAGGCAATCACATTACAAATTGGTGATAGAAGCGTGAATGGTGAGGTGATGATAGAACCATGTGGCGCCGCACTGAGGGCAGGCGTCGTGTTACTGCGGACATACACATCAGCGGAGAAGGGACTAGTTCAAGGATTAGTGGCAAATGTTTTGGATGAGGAAATTTTTATACCGCCTAATACTCTGGTAGGAGTACCACAGAACGTCGAGGTACTAAGGTCGGCACAGTGCATCGAACTGAGCAATACCAGCAGTAATGAAGTAACAATTAGGTCGGTCAATGTGACGGCCGAGGTGAAGAAAAAGGATGGCCGATCATATACATTCCCGGAAACTGAGGACCCAAAACTAAATGAATTGCTGAATAAGTACAGGGATATATTTGCCTCGTACGAGGGTGATTTGGGTTACACGGAAATAATAAAACACCAGATACCCTTACTACAAGACAAGCCGGTGGCGCAACCTTATCGAAGATTACCACCAAGTCACTACTCGGCGGTGAAAGCACACCTGAACGATCTACTAAAAAAGGGAATTATTACAACCAGCACTAGCCCGTATGCGGCACCGATAGTAGTGGTAAAAAAAGAAGTCAGGGGAGATAAGACTGTGTTGTGATTACCGGAAATTGAACAATATCACAAGAAGGGATGCATTCCCCTTGCCTCGTATTGATGAATGTCTTGATGCGTTGGGGGGAGCAAGATTTTTTTCTACCTTAGATTTGGCTAGTGGCTACCACCAAGTGGCCATGCACCCCAACGATCAACATAAGACTGCATTTATTTCTCCACTGGGACAGTACGAGTGGACCCGTATGCCGTTTGGTCTAACTAATGCGCCTGCTACATTCCAGCGAGTAATGCAGAGTGCTATGAGTGACTTTCTATTTCAAATAATGTTGGTGTACTTGGATGATATACTAGTTTACTCAAAAACTTGGGAGGACCATCTAGAAAGATTAGAACAAGTGTTTCTCCGTCTTAGGGAGATAGGAGTAAAGCTGAACCCAGACAAATGCTGCTTCGGTCTGAAATCGGTACATTTTTTGGGTTATGTGATTTCGTCGGATGGCATCGCCACTGACCCAGATAAAATTGCAGCTGTTAAAGAATGGAAACAGCCAACAACTACGGTAGAGGTCAGATCATTCTTGGGCTTTGCTTCCTATTATAGAAAATTTGTACCTGGTTTTGCAAAAATTGCCGCACCGTTGCATGACTTGGTAAACAAAATGACAAAGAAACACAGTAAGGAGAAAAAGAAAGGCAAAACACAACTGATAGGTGAATTATGGACTGAGGAATGCCTGAACTCGTTTAAGCTACTGAAAAAGGCTTTGACAGAGGCGCCGATATTGGGATACGCAGACTTTGACAAACCATTTCGGCTAGAAATTGACGCCAGCTCTAAAGGTCTGGGAGCTGTGCTATCACAACAACAAAAGCAAGGTTTCAGGGTTATTGCGTATGCCAGTCGAGCTCTGAAGGAATCAGAGAAGAACATGACAAATTACAGCGCCATGAAACTAGAACTTTTGACACTAAAATGGGCTGTGACTGAAAAATTCAGGGACTATCTATTAGGTGCTAAATGTGTGGTATACACTGACAATAACCCCTTGAGTCACCTAAAGACAGCAAAGTTGGGATCCATCGAACAGCGATGGGCAGCAGAATTGGCACTCTTTGACCTGGAGATAAAATATCGCCCGGGGCGGTCCAATGGCAATGCGGACGCTTTATCAAGGAATCCTTACGAGAGACCGGGCGATGAGGAAGAAACGCTGACAGGAATATGTGAGGTCAGAGCGTCAACAGATATCCCTCACGGGGTGCAAGTGATGCAAGACGGGCAGACCGGGGTGGAGCACATTTCCACAGATCCCGGACATATAGACATTAGTGATTTTAATTGCTTTAATCACAAAGAGATAAGAGATGCCCAGAGAACGGATAGTGGCTTACAGCCGCTGTTGAAACACGTCCAGGAACAAAAATTCCCAGGAAGAAGGGAAAGAGAACAATTTGGTCGAGAAACAAAGAAAATACTGAGTCAGTGGGACCGTCTCAGTATAAAGGATGGTGTTCTCATGCGGAGAATTCATGACCAAATTGATGGGACAATACACCAGGTGGTGGTGCCTGGACAATTACGAGAAGAAGTGCTAAGGTTGGCACATGACAGGGCAGGACACCAGGGTCAGGACAGGACGCACAAAATATTACGACGGAGGTGTTACTGGCCCAATATGGAGATGGAGGTCAAACGCCATTGTGAGGCTTGTGTTAGGTGTCAGCATGCGAAAATGCCAGTTGTCAAAATGAGACAGCCATCAGGACACCTACTAGCGACAAAACCACTAGAGATTGTGGCTATGGACTTTACGTCGTTGGAGCAATCATCGGATGGGACGAAACATGTGTTGGTAATGACTGATGTATTCACCAAATGGACTGTGGCGGTGCCCACACGAGATCAGACTGCCAAAACAGTGGCAAAGGTCTTAATAGAACATTGGTTCATCAAATATGGCATACCAAGACAATTACACTCTGACCAAGGAAGGGCCTTTGAGTCAGAAGTAATTAACCAACTGTGCAGCCACTACGGGATCAACAAATCTAGAACAACCACATTTAATCCGAAAGGAAACGGACAGTGCGAGCGGTTCAACCGCAGCATGCATGATTTGCTGCGTACTCTAGAACCTGAACAGAAAAAACGTTGGCCTGATTTTCTCCCAGAGTTGGTATATCTATACAACTGCACACCCCATGCCACAACCGGCTTTTCGCCATACATGTTGCTGTTCGGACGGGAGGCTCGATTGCCTCTTGACTTGTTCCTAGGAAAAAAGGAGAGTATGACTGGCTCATACACTGCACTGGAATATGTGAATGAACATATGAGACGAATTAGAGAAATGTACAGGGTAGTACAGGAAAGACTAGAACATGAAGCACGGCGAAGGGAACCGCCGGTACAGACAAAGGACCCGCCACTCAAACTGAACGACAGGGTATTACTGCGTAGCCACCCGTTAGGCAGAAACAAAATCCACGATCTCTGGGGACAGGAGATATGGCAAGTCGTGGAGATGCCTAAAGTAGCAGGTGGCCCCTTTAAGATAAGACCCATCGATCACGCCAAACCGGATCGGTGGGCGAATATTGCTCAATTAAAGAAATATTGTCATAGTCAAGAAGAGCAGTTACACACAAGGAAACCCAAGACAATTAGGGAACCGGAAACTATAACGGAAATTCTCATACCCATCCCGGAACCATGTCACCATCAACAGAACAACAGCGATACACAAGTGGAGGATACCGGCAACAAGGAGGATCCCGGTCCCTCCAGAAGCAGAGAGACAGTAGACCATCAGATAAGTGGTCCGCGGAGAAGTTTGAGAAACAGAAAGAATACGAAATTTTTTGTCAGCAACCATCAATTCTTTCATGGTCGCGCTGGTATGAGAACAGACTGTTCAAAAAGTCATAAAAGTGAACTGGTGAAGGCACCAAACGAAAAAAGGTGGATGTGAATTCTAGAACTGTTTTGTGTCTGAGGAAGATGATGTAGACACATTGGATATGTGAAATAGGGATAACTGTCAATCTTTTACGAATGTGACGACATTGACAGTGAGTGGAACAATGAATTTTTTTTACGATGGTGCGATGGACATTTAGGAAGTGCACCTACCAAGCGTTGTTTGTGGTTGAAAACACACAAAAAAAAGGCGGCGGTGGATGTAACTAGGGTGGGCCTAGTTACTAGTCACTATTGTTGAGAACGCGATAGTGCAGGTGTTGGACTGATAAGCCAACTGATAACGATCATAAAGCCACGGCGTAGTTTGGAAGGATACGACAAGCGCTGTCAACTTTGACACGACTTGGCTGACGAAACAGTGCAGATGTTATATTAATCGGACTGTACGACAGAAGCGGCGTAATTAACATTCTGATGCAACGATTAGAATCGAGTACGATTACGACTATGATAGAACCGAATACGACTACGGATACGAAGGGGATATAAGGAAGGCGACGGCTGAGCTCGCTCTCTCTCTCTCTCTCGCTCTCGCTCGATCAGTCAGTCTGTGTGGCAGTATCAAGTTGGTTATATTGTGTTAAGAAGGACGATAGACATGTGTATTCAGTTATATGAAGACTAGTGAGGACTGTTGGGAGTCAGTTGATTCAAACTATTATTGTGAAGCATTCCTTTTGATTCAGTATATTATTGTGAAGCATTTCTTTGATTCATGTAATAAAAGGATCAATAGCGAACCTGCATCTTCGAGTATCTATACTGTGGTCGATGTTGTGTAGAATGAGTGGTTAGACTCGGTAACATTTGGCGTTGTCGAGCAGAACTCGTTAACATTTGGCACTACAGGCAAATAGTCATCGTTACATATATATATATATATATATATATATATATATATATATATATATATATATATATATATATATATATATATATATATATATATCATCCCCAATTCATGACCTCCCCCTCCAACCCCAAACACACAAAAAAGCCACCTGATTATGTTAATAAACCCCGTCTAAATTAATCATCCGAATATATCTCGCTATTAAAATGTGCGACAACTCTAAAACGCATTAAGTCAGGTCAGAAAATGAGGTCATGGACCAAGCGTTTAAGAAAAAAACGTTTCAAGGTCAAATAAGTTGAATAAAGTTTTTTTTTAAAAATTGTAACTCTAATGAGTCGTCTGTCAATAGCGTCTGACATTAATATAGACAGTGATTGTTTGGATTATAATTAGGCAGGGGGAGCGAATCGATGATAGATATCTGACTTCACCATTGACGTCACGCTATTAAAATGGTAGCTGTTTTAGATTTGTGAGACCATGAGCAATGTGGAAGTGGTAATGGTGATGGTGACGGTGGGGTAGGGGAGATTTTAAAAGTAGTCTTATAACGCAAATAAAATGATGTCTTTAAGACGTGTCAGGTGGAGTTTGGGGGAGAAACGGGGAAAAAGTCTAAAATAGCACAGTGTAAGATTGGAAAAGTGAATAAAAAGTCTAAAATAGCACAGTGTCAGATTGGGAAAGTGAATAAAAAGTCTAAAATAGCACAGTATCAGATTGGAAAAGTGAATAAAAAGTCTAAAATAGCACAGTGTCAGATTGGAAAAGTGAATAAAAAGTCTGAAATAGCAGTGTCAGATTGGAAAAGTGAATAAAAAGTCTAAAATAGCACAGTGTCAGATTGGAAAAGTGAATTAGAAGTATAACATATGACAATACTTCATTGGACGTGAATATAGTGTTTGATTTTATAATACGTGATCAAGTATTAACGTTGTACGTTAGGAAAAGTAGTTTTACTGTTAATTAGATAGTCAGTGGCTATGTTTAGGAAAGAGTGGTCGACTGGCCCGCCGGTCTACGGGAAAAGTCACGATGGTCCCCCATGAAAAAAATCATTGATAATTATTAGATCCTTTTTTTTATTATAGCAATTACTCATTTTTGCGCCCACCTATGGATAGCGCCTTAGGCGACCGCCTAGTTAGCCTTATAGGTAGCGCCGGCCCTGCCTGCTACCCCCTCAGGACCCCACATACCACACCCACTAGTGATGAGTAAAAAAAATTATAAGACCTCGCGCTAAAAAAAAATAAAATCACTTTAAATTCCATTTTTTCGTTATAAAAAAGTATAAAATGGTGATAAATGGTGTCTTAAACCAGGTGCAACAGTCCCGTTGGTGCGCGAGTTCACCTAGCTAGGTCAAGGGTTTTATTTAAAGTTCACCTAGCTAGGTCAAGGATTTTATTTTATATGCCTTACTTTTTTAGCCATGCATTTTCTTTCTAGCCCATTTTTGACTTTTTAGCTTAATTTTTACGTAACATTTTTTTTTACATTATGTCCCCTTAGAGTGCTTCAGTAGAAAATATATGCCTACTGTCAGGAATGGATTGGCTGGGTCCAAAAGGCCAAGGATAATTTAAAAGGGGGCCTCAGACCCCAGATTAAATTTTCTTAGTGCATTTTCCCCAAACATAGCCTGATGATTATCTTAATCTTGATGGAAGTTTACGCGACAATTGAATTTTAAAAAATCAAAGGACTAATAGGCCTATTAAAGTACCGTTCCTTGGGTGCCCTGAATTTCTTACCTGGAGGCAGAGGCGTAGCGACCCTTCCCGGCGCCCGGGGACAAACTTTCGATTTGCACCCCCCTTCAAAATTTTTATTTACACCCCCCCCCCTCAAACTTTTGATTTGCACCCCCCCCCCCCCTCAAACTTTCGATTACTTTTTCCAACCCATTTTGGCGCGCCCTAAGGTCGGCGCCCGGGAACATATGTCCCCCCCCCCCTGCCCCCCATCGCTACGCCTCTGCCTGGAGGCCCCCTGGGGATTTTTCCGGGTAGACCGGCGGGCCAGTCCACCCTTGCTTACAATTTCTTAGCATTTAAATTACCTTAGCCTTAAAGGGAATTGATTACAATCTGTTATCAAAATAAAAATATTGGCCTATATTAAGCAGGGTTAAAAAAAAGTTTTCCCCCAATCCGGACGATAAAATTAGCCCCAAAACGTCAAATTTGCAATATCAGTTTAGAGGCTAATGTAAGAAATGCGTGAAGTTTTCTCCCATAAGGCAGATGGAGTAGGGTTCATCTTTTTTTCTGACATGAGCCTATGAAGTGGTACTGTAGTCAACATTATGCAGGCTATCTAGCTTACACAGGTACCCCACAGAACTGTGTAGACTCAGGGACATAGTACGGTCTAAAGATGGATCCGAACTTTCGATTCAATAATTTAGTTTCCTACCACGCGACAAGGCCACCCCAAGCTTATTTATCTGTGTACTACGGTCAGTAGCGTAGCCAGGATCGTCTCATGGGGGAGGGGATGGGGGGTTTAAATTTTTACCCGGGGACAAACTTTCGATTTGCACCCCCCCCTCAAACTTTCGATTTGCACCCTCTGTGGGGGGGGGGGGGTTATGACCCCATACCCCCCCTGCCTACGCCACTGACTACGGTACACCTTTTATCATCAATAAACCTTCTCTATAGAAGTGACGTTCTGTGAAGCAGGTGAGTAGAGTTCATCTGTTTACGAGACCTCAGCGAGGTTATGGATTGTATGGGCAACAGCTGGTCCTATCACAATGTAAGCTGCTTGCTTCGGTAGCTCTTCCACCGGCAATGTTAAGTTATCGTATCATCTTCGAGAGTTGAAGTACCAGGCGTCGACTCTCTCCACTCTCTCCATACTCTAAAATGACAATGTTTCTATTTTTCCAAGTTAGACCGAAAACCAATTGGATGATACTATTTATGCACCGGATTTTTAATGAATTAAACTTTATTCTACATCCATGCCCGGCTAGCTCAGTCGGTAGAGCATGAGACTCTAAATCTCAGGGTCGTGGGTTCGAGCCCCACTTTGGGCGATCCTTTTTTTTCCCCCCTTATCTTTTCGCTTTTCTGTTTGAAACTCAAATATCTACCGCAAACTTTCTTTTCTTAAACAGCCTTTACACTTGCTACGTTTATACAATATGTATTGGACTGACCACACAACTCTATCAAATGCCAAGGCCAATGAAAAGTCAGACCCGAAATGGGCTGTTTAGTTTTAATTTTACTTTGGTGTGGTGGTGGAGGGGGGGGGGGGTGGTGGGGATGAATTTGACACAGGAAATTTTACGAAAAGAACAATACGTGGTTATTTTATGTATGCACTGGGTGGAGGGTTAGGGGTTAAAGGTCTAGGGCCCTAAGTGGTTACGCCCATGTATGCTGTCATTTTTATCCTAAAATAAGTGAGGGATCCGCTGCAGCATGAAATCGTGACATTGGATATTTTATTTTACATTCAAACCTCGAGTTTTGCATTTCTTTTTTTTTCCATCCAAGGCCGTTTCGTCATCTCCCGCCCCACCTCCGCCTTTCCCCCAAGGCCTACATAAAAAAAAAAACAACTTGCAAATAATCTAAACTTTAATTGTAAAAAAAAAAACCCACCTGTTCTACTTGTACTAATTTATAACCCCACGTCATTCATAATTCTATTTCCAGAGCTCACAAATTATGCATAAAGTTCTCCCTAAAAAGAGTATTTAAAAAAAAAATTTGCTTAAGCTAGTAGATTTTCCTGGCACTCCCTTGTGATGGCCTTGAAAAAAAGCCAGTTTTATTTCGTGGCAAGAATCCAACCTTCCCCCCTAGAGGAGGGGACACTTTGAACTTCCGGTTAGGTGGGTGCACTTAAAATTTCCTGTGTCAAATTCACCCCCCCCCCCCCCCCCACCACCACACCAAAGTAAAATTAAAACGAAACATCCCCTTTAGGGTCTGACTTTTCATAGAAAAGGTCGAGTTCATCTGTTTCATTGGCCTTGCTATTTGATAGATTTCTGTGGTCTGCCCCAGAGGCGTAGCGACCCTTTCCGGCGCCCGGGGACAAGCTTTTGACTTGCATTTGCACCCCCCCTTCAAACTTTTGATTTGCACCCCCCTCAAACTTTCGATTTGCACCCCCTCCCCCCTCAAACTTTCGATTAGCACCCCCTCTCAAACTTTCAATTAATTTTTCTAACCCGTTTTGGCGCCCCCTGAGGTCGGCGCCCCCGCCCTCCCCCCTTCGCTACGCCTTTTTTTCAGCCCAAAAGACAACCATCTTTAACCAGCATTGAAATAATATTTTTACAAAGGCAAAGTGTACATATATATATATCTTATTCTCTGATTTCTGTCAAATTTCGAGTAATTTTCGGTAACCATAAAGAATAATTTACCCTGTTTCCGATTTCTAAAAAAAAAAAAAGATAAGAATTTATTTATCAGGCTAAAGTCTCCAATGGACAGAAACTTGCGAGTACAAGTTCGACCATTTCTACTATACTGATTTCTTTCAAACTTTTCACATAGGTCAAGACGCAATGACAATGAATTATGACATAAATTGCGACTTAATTTCATGTTTAATTAATTATTTTTTTAAATTAATCAATATTTCCACTCTATTATACACACATTTTTGCAAACATTAGGCTCGCAATTATTATTTTATTATTAATTTATTATTAATTGCGAACACGTTATTAGTAGACATCAAAATAAAATTGTACGTGCCTCCTTCGTAGCAAAAGTTTGTACTGATTCCTTCAATTCCAGTTTGCAAGCGTAATCTCATTTTACTGAAATTGTTGCTAAGTCCACGAGTCTACTTTGTACTTTACGACATAGCGCCCCCCCCCCCCCCGTAGAAAATTTTAAGTGTTCGCCCCACCCCCCGGGAAAAAAAGTCTGGGAAAAAACATTGAAAAAAAATTCTTTAGTGTTGGGCTCTCTGCAGTCCTCCCAAGGTGAGTTCCAAAACGGAACTTACCTGTTTTAAGCTTGACTGTCTTTAGTTATAATTGTAAAATGTCTATATTGTGTGATTATGTAACGATTTTTTGGTTTTGAAAAATAAAATGTTATAAATGTTATAGATTTCAGCCTAAAATTGTTATATATGAATCCTTTAGGAGAGGGTGAAAAATATGAAAAGACAATTAATTAATTGTTTAATTTACGACTAAGATTGTATGTCTACTAACATTAAGTATTGCAATCTACATCGGCTACTGATGTATTTGTTTTCAACTTGATAATGCTAAAAAACCTACCAAACTATTTTGTTTAGAACTTAATCTCTAAATAATTTTTACAATAGCAAACAATAACTCAAAGTTGTATTTATATGTAAGCGGTCAACCTAAGGTGCAGGAATTTGAAATTAATGTAAAGTTGAGCATTTGAAAATCCATATACTAAAATTTTAGGCCGATTCTAGTCGGAATAAGATACGCATGCGATACGCATGCGCAATGGAGAGAAACTACGACTTAGCGGCGATGTTTTCGATGGTACTGCGCATGCGTGTGTTTACAACCGCAGAACCCTAATACCAACCCTAATCCTATCCTTAACCCTATCCCTAATCATATCCCTAACCCTAACCCTAATCCTAATCCTATCCCTAACCCTAGCCCTAATCCTATCCCTAACCCTATCCCTAATCCTACCCCTAACCCTCATTCTAGCCCTAACCCTAGCCATAGGTCACTGCGCATGCGCAGAACTATCTTTTGCCGAAAAATCTTATTCCGAGTAGACACTTCGAAAATTTTATTCAAGGGAAATAGCTTTCACAAGAATAGCTAAATTAACCTAGTGTAACTAATACATGCTTGAAAAACACAAAAAAAAACGATCTAAATATCATTACGTAATAATTGTAATAAAAATTGTTTTTATTAGCTGCGTAACCTGTAAAAACGATATATTTTACCAATTGAATACTTAACTGTAGGTTTTGTTTGAAAGCCTAAAACCCGTAGCTTTATTTTAACATACTTCTATACAAATTTGAAGACACGCGTTTTACTGCATTTGATTTCTTATCTATACTATAAAATTTTGGATCCCTTAAATAAAGGGACGCCTTTCAAAAATTCAAACATGGGTAACTGTTTTAGACATTGCTAGAATTACTGATTAAAAATTTAAAAAAAAATATAATATGAGAATAAGTAAAGTTTACAGTTAGTTATAAACTCCTTTTTTTTTAATATTATATATTAATAATTTAAGAGAGGTAATATAGATTCCTAAAACTAAAGATTTTTCAACTAGAGAACGCCCAATTTTCTTTGTAGTGTGTTCAGTACTGAATTGAAATCATCTTACGCACGATAAACTCGACTACTCGATATACTTTACTACATTCACAAAACATATCAAGCTTCGATACTTAAACATAACTAGACTCGATGCTCCAGAACTACGACACCGACTCGTTTAACTTCACCAAGCTCTACAAACGGTACTCCCAATCAACAACGATTTCACTGGACCTACTACTACACTTTAACAGTCAATATAATTCGATACCTTAATACCACAAGAATCAGTACTCCCGAACTTCAAAACTACGATACTTCACCTGCATTCTCATTTCTCTATTACCAATCAGATTCCACTAGACCTTCAACTACACAACAGCCAAATAAAAAGTATGACACTTTGATACTGTATACCTACGAAACCATATCAGCAACAGTCTTCTGTTACTCATAAATCTAAACGATTCATCAAAGTTTACCAAAAACCAGTACAATACTTTGAACACCCCCTTCATTACAAAACTCTATACACCAGGACAGATTTCTAATTCAAAGTCAGAGAAAACGAGACTTTCAAGCCCTATTAAAATTAGATAACCGTTTGAAATGTTCGAAATTTAAATTACGAACTTATCGTTTTCTACATCAATTATGTGACACCAAATTAAAAAGGCAAAGCGACTGATAAAAAGCGCCCCGACCTTTCCAAATTAGGGAGGTGGGGTAGCATTTCCACCATTGCGAATAAATAAAGGCCTATATAGACCTAATTTTGATAGTTCGTCCTGGGTGCCGAAATAGATCGCTACTCCTTTATAAAAGTTATTAATTATTAGATACTTTTCGATTGAACCTTTTGCTCCCCCCCCCTAAGGATGGCGCCCTAGGCGACCGCCTAGTTCGCCTTATAGGTAGCGCCGGCCCTGTATGTAAGAAACACAACAAACCAGTGGCGTAGGCAAGGGGGGGGGGGGAAAGCTAGGGGGGGGTTATAACCCCTCCCATAGACCCGGACCCCTATATATATATATATATATATATATATATATATATATAGATAGATAGATATATATATATATATATATGATTATATACGTATGGAAATATTTTTGAACTCCTCCCATGACCGATTTCAGGCTACGTTACTGCAACAAACCAAGAAGCTTTGTGTCTGACCCGCCCGCCCTTTGCACCCGTGCCACAGAAAACATGTAAAACTCTTCCATGTTAAGCCTGGAGCTGTACCCTATTAGTCCTTAGGTAATTTATGCGTTGCTTTTCAATTTTAATGTAATTAAATAAGGAATGGACATATCAAATGTATGGGCTGCTACATTTTAATGAGACGGTCCCTGAACGTATGCGCCACTACAATTAGAAACTTAATGAATGAGCTTGTCTTGTCAACTCTACGTCATCTCGCACGGGCCAGGATAAGTGGCCACTCAGGCTGACCTTCTTATCGCAAGGTCGGAAAATGTATTCATACGCCTGACCTCCACCGAGGACTATTTCGGCTACTCTCCGTCACCCCAGAATCTATCCCACCCACCCCCCCCCCCCTCCCCCACACACATACACACACTCTCTCCTAACGAAATGGAATTTATATAGAAAATGTAGGAAATTTTAATCCCCCCAATCTTCACCCGGAGAAACAAGTCTGAAAGAAACACTGTAAATAAGTACCTCGGAATTTGTCTGTTTTGTACGTCAATAAAGATCGTTTTACTGAATTAAAATTGTTCAAAAATTAAACAGTTTTTTCACAAACTGCGAAAAGAGGTAAACAGAAAGATGAATCATTGTGCGTTTATAAACTGCACACAAACAACACGATAATTTAAAAAACTAACGCTCAACGTGGGGCTCGAACCCACGACCCTGAGATTAAGAGTCTCATGCTCTACCGACTGAGCTAGCCGGGCTTGGTGAGAGCGCCCAAACTCTGAATCTTAATCTGATTAGAATTCACAAAATCAATTCACGAAACAGATACGCTGAGCAGATTAACAAAAAAAAAAATCTAATTGACCTAATTAATTAGCTTGTTAGTATAAAAATATAAGACTTACACGGCGGAAGGAATTACTCTATACTTATCTATGTAACTGTTTTACTAATTACATAATAGATAATTAAACATGCTGTCTAAGGGGTTCTATAGACATGCATTCAACATGGAGTGCCTGTGTGACTAATATCCACATAATATGACGTACAGCATAATTTTGTATGGCAAACTGTGACTAATGTCTACGTATGTCCTACATGTTATAGGCTTATAACTAACTGTGCTTATGTTCACACATAAATTATACCTTATACTACTAGCTGTGACTAATGTCCCATTTGAATTATAACTTATACGACTAATATCCAATACAACGTACACCTTACATAACTGTGACTAATGTCCAATATGACTTATACCTTATATTACTAAATATGACTAATGTCCAATATAACTTATACCTTATATGACTAAATGTGACTAATGCCCAATATAACTTATACATTATATGACTAAATGTGACTAATGTTCCGTATGACTTATAACTAATATACCTAGCTGTGACTAATGCCCCATATGACTTTTACCTTAATGACTAAATGTGACTAATATCTCCATAACTTATACCTTATGTACCCAGCTTTGACTAATTTCCCCATATAACTTATATCTAATGTGACTAAATATGACTAATATTTTACCTTATATACCTAGCTGTGATTTATGTCCCATATGACTTACATAACTCCCTACACTAATGTCCCCATATGACTTACATCGCATATGACCAACTGCAACATTAGCCTTTATGACTAACATATCCATGTCCGTACACCCTCACACAGACGTCGAGTCGCGCCTAATGTATTTCCCCCTAAATCTCACACAATCGTATGTGTACTTTAAATGGCGCCATTTTCTCCCCAACATTAAGGAACGACAAGCCGTTTTCTCTGGATGGCATTCCTTGAGACTTTCTGACCTCACCGAGTATTACAATAAAGGAGAGTTCCTTTCTTGTCGTCGGGGCTAATTATACCCTGTACACACCGGGGCTTTATGAAAGAGAAAACGTCTAATTGTTTGCTCGCAGAGTCAGACTCCTACACCAGAGGCGTAGCGACCCTTCCCGGCGCCCGGGGACAAACATTCAATTTTGCGCCCTTCTCGGGAGCAAATTTTCAATTTGCACCCCCCCCCCTCAAACTTTCGATTTGCACCCCCCTCAAACTTTCGATTTGCACCCCCCTCAAACTTTCGATTTGCATCCCCCACCCTCAAACTATTTATAATGCAAAAATGCAGCTAAAATGACATTTTAAATTGTTTTTACAACCCATTTTGGCGCCCCCTAAGGTCGGCGCCCGGGGACATATGTACCCCCCTGCCCCCCCATCCCTACGCCTCTGTCCTACACCTCCCCCCTCGGGTTTTTTTTTGACATTTTCCGGCAAGTCTAAGTTAAAACTCCCCCCAAACGCTATCCACACTGCCCCACCCTATCCTACCTTTTTATTGGTATTTAAAAAAAATTTTCAAGGAAACGTTGTATATTTACGTATTAACATATATCTAAACTTGGAAATTAGTTATAGTTGACAGTTTTTTTTTTTTTTTTTTTTTTTGTTGGCCTGGAAAAAATGAGTGAGGTGGGGAAGTTTTAGTTCTTAAATTTCAGGTATATTATACTGTGTGTGGTTTATGAAAGAAAAAACAAACTCTAATCGTTTTATTATAAGATTAGGCAGGAATCTTAACTAGAAAAAAGGGGGGAGGTGGATGGTCTGGTCGGATTGTTTAAAAAAAAATTAAACCCGTTAAGATATTAATAAAAAGACAACGCAAAATTATGACGTTGGACGGGGGGTGGGGTGGGGGGGGGGCACACAGGGCATATGCCAAGGGCAGCAGGAGAAAGAATAATTGGGCCCTTAGCTCTAAATGGGGATTTGGTGTGCCCGGGGTAAATGTATGACGTATAGCTCAGGCTTTTCCATCACCTCACTCCTTCCCTCCTTCCCTCTCTCTCTCTCTCTCTTATATATATATATATATATATATATATATATATATATATATATATATATATATATGCGTGTGTGTGTGTGTGTGTGTGTGCGTGCTGACAGGACAAATGATCCGAGACAAAATATTCATGACAAAATATCTCACTGAAAAAATATATCTCACGGACAAATGTTTCCGCTAATGAAAACAGCAACAGGGATATTTAACTTAGGAGACTGCACCATTTTACAAAGCACAAAAAGAAAATAAAAAGCGCAACATGCAGAAAGAAATTAAATTAAGCTGCAGAATTAATGAGAGAAAACGTGTGATCCTTGGTTAAAAATACATTCACATCTTTTTTTAAATTCCGGGGGGGGGGGGGGCTTGACTTGAAATTGGAGGGGCGGGATGGGGGTGGGGGGAAGGACACTAGTAAAAGTATATATTTTCTAAATTTTCTATGAAAATTCTATTTGCTTCGGGGAAGGGGGCGTTGACGTTCCCTCCCCCCCCCTCAAAGAGATAACTGAAAAAAAAACCACTGGATGTGACTTAGGTTATAGTTCTGTTTAGTAAGACACCAGTTTGAAAAGCTTCGAAACGCTCTTGTACCTTTATTATCCTCTTCTTTCTGTGGATTTAATTTAAAAACAAAGAAGCACACACAAATAGTGCACACAACACCGTAACACATGTGACACGCAAGCTAAAACCCACATAGACACACAACACACCACCATCTCGCAAGCCTACACACTCAAGAAAAATGTACCAAATAGATAGATTAAAAACAGAACAAAAAACCTACACTCAATATACACGCAAGCTAATAATATCGTGCATGCTTACACGTTCAGGAAAAACTTACTAACTTGATTGATTAAAAAAAACAACAGAAAAGTAATGTACACATAGACACACATGACACAACTATCGTGTATGCATAAACGCTCAAGAAAAATTTAAACATTTACTTGATAGATTTGTTAAAAACAGAAGAAAAAAATACACAGACACACAACACGTCACCTTCGTGCTTGCATACACGCTCAAGTAAAAATTTACGAAATAGATTTATTAAAAACAGAAAACTATTACACACACACACAGACACACACACACACAGACACACACACACACACACACACACACACACACACACACACACAAGACATAACTAGGCCTATTGTAAATTTATAAACGCCCAGGAGTACTTTATTTAATAGATTTGTTAAAAACAAAAAAAAAAATAATGTTGTATTACTACATTTTGTATACTCATATTACACCCACAATGGTTTAGTCGGGGGTGGGAGGGGGAGAGGGGGTGGTACACTACACTCCGATGACGCAATCTATCCTTGACAACACGTCTACAGCAACAACGTTGTAAGTGGTTAATTTGTTGTGAGTGGCTAAATTGTTGTGAGTGGCTAAATTGTTGCGAGTGGCTAAATTGTTGTGTATTGATTTTTGCGAAGAGTGGAGGGAGAGAAAAAAAAAATCAGCTGGTATCATAATATTCAACCGCTGTGCGCACTGGTCTCCATTGATATTATTCTAATGAATGAAACATGAGTGCTTCAATGAAAGGGTCTCCGGTTACCGTAAACCTTCTAAAAATAGTACATGCGACTAACGAAATTACAATTTATTTAGCTTGAAGACTGTTTTTTCCCCCCGCATCCATCTCTACCCCCCCCCCCCTTCCCACCTTGTAAAAAAATTGTTTAATTCAAATAATAACAATACAATTTTTCATTTTCGCCCCCCCCCCCCGACCCACCCCCATATAAACCAATTACAATATCTAAATCCTCCTCACCCCCTCCCCTCCGGTCACCTTCTTCTTTAACTATAATGTATTCAAATTTATAAACTAGCCCTTCTTTCCCTCCCCCCTCTCTTTCTCCTCAAATCGAAGTTTTCCTCCCATTTCCTCCCCACTTCTTTCTCGACAGTTAAAAAAAAAGACCAATGATTGAATGGGGGAGAAGGCGAGTGCAGACGCCCATTGATACCTCCCTGTCTGCAGCTATTGAATGGAGGGGGGAGGGAGAGTACAGGCGCCCATTAATGTCTAACTGTCTCCAGCTATTGAATGGGGGGGGGGGGAGACAGGGAGAGTACAGAGGCCCATTGATACCTCACTGTCTCCAGCTATTGAATGGGGGGGGGAAGACAGGGAGAGTACAGACGCCCATTGATACCTCCCTGTCTCCAGCTATTGAATGGGGGGGGGGGGGGGGGAGACAGGGAGAGTACAGACGCCCATTGATACCTCCCTGTCTCCAGTTAGTGAATGGGGGGGGGGGCAGGGAGAGTACAGACGCCCATTGATACCTCCCTGTCTCCAGCTATTGAATGGAGGGGGGGGGGGAGACAGGGGGAGTACAGACGCCCATTGATACCTTCCTGTCTCCAGTTAGTGAATGGGGGGGGGGGCAGGGAGAGTACAGACGCCCATTGATACCTCCCTGTCTCCAGTTATTGAATGGGGGGGGGGGCAGGGAGAGTACAGACGCCCATTGATACCTCCCTGTCTCCAGTTATTGAATGGGGGGGGGGGGGAGACAGGGAGAGTACAGACGCCCATTGATACCTCCCTGTCTCCAGTTATTGAATGGGGGGGGGCAGGGAGAGTACAGACGCCCATTAATACCTCCCTGTCTCCAGTTATTGAATGGGGGGGGGGCAGGGAGAGTACAGACGCCCATTGATACCTCCCTGTCTCCAGTTATTGAATGGGGGGGCAGGGAGAGTACAGACGCCCATTGATACCTCCCTGTCTCCAGTTATTGAATGGGGGGGGGCAGGGAGAGTACAGACGCCCATTGATACCTCCCTGTCTCCAGTTATTGAATGGGGGGGGGGCAGGGAGAGTACAGACGCCCATTGATACCTCCCTGTCTCCAGTTATTGAATGGGGGGGGGCAGGGAGAGTACAGACGCCCATTGATACCTCCCTGTCTCCAGTTATTGAATGGGGGGGGGCAGGGAGAGTACAGACGCCCATTGATACCTCCCTGTCTCCAGTTATTGAATGGGGGGAGGAGAAGGCGAGTACAGGCGCCCATTGATACCTCCCTGTCTGCAGTTATTGAATGGCCGGCCATGATTCACAATGTCGCGCGGCTATCGACCCGACGCGTCTATTTTTAGCGCGCGCTGAGCACACGTGACCGTCACGTCAGCCAAACAAATCATTCACGTCTGCCGGTGTGGGCGGCAACTTTTTATTTTTTTTTTACTTTTAATTTTTTTTTACTTAGGTAAATTAAAAAAAAAAAACACAACCTCAGGCAGTAAATCAACTAATAAATCTGGACTATCATCACATTAATTATTATACATGAATGGAAATTTTTTTTAAATGTCTACATTGTAATTAAATTTAATGTGTTTAATTTATTAAGCAATTGAAGCGAAATTTAACTTCAACGCAACCTGAGTTTCCCGATCTTCAACGGCCTCTGGTAACTTTTCTTTATGAAGATCTGTGGCTAATAGTATTAGTATATACATTTTTAGGGTACTTCAACATACGAATTTAATTCGTTCCGTAACATTGATCTTATGTCAGATTTTTCGTATTTCAAAGTAATTTTCTCCATTTAAATTTTATGAAATTTCATTCATCCGCCCCAACCTCCCAAAATGCCACCCCGGATATTTTTTTTTTGAAGTGATTTATTAATAGGAAAATGTATTTAATAAATGTTTTTTAAAAAAAAGAACAAAAACGATAATGTAAATTGTAAAAAATATATAAATAAATATACACTAGGTTTTATCAAGTGATTTGAAAATCAGTAAACTTACAATGATGGCGGAGGTGTAAGGTGGAGGAGATAGACGGAGGAGCTTTAGTTCGTTCACCTTTTCTCGGCACTCTTAATGCTAAACATTTTTTCTGTCGCTTTAATTCACTTACTAGTTACACTATTAATGCGATTTTATTTAATAATTCACGAACTAAGTGGATATCGACTAAAATTCACTGAACTTGTTAATAGTTTTTTTTTATTACTGACACTGAATTTTTGTGACTGTTTTTCTCTTCAGTAGTCTTTTCACGGGAATGCTCGCTACGCCACTGCCGATATATATATATCTATATATATATCTATATCTATATATATATCTATATATATTTGTATATATATATATATATATATATATATATATATATATATATATATATATATATATATATATATATATATATATATATATATATATATATAATTTGAATATGCATATATATATATTCGAGACAACCGTTTGCACCAGCCGCCCTGGCCTACTTATAGGCCTATATTTGACACACACAAACAAAAGTATATATCTCTACTTTCAAACTTTAACAAAGGGAAAAAAAATTCAGTGTGTTAATAAAGGTAGCTAGGTCAGCGTGACATTTATTACCCGCCGACACCACGAAGGTTTCCAGCACTCTACGGTTGTTAGTTTTAATCAATCGTTCATTGTTGTTTTATTTTTTATTTTTATTTTTTTTTTACGGCAAAAGTTCTCTCCCCGTCCACTCGCCCGCCAACACCTGACGACTTGTCTCCCTTGGCTATGATGACATAAACGACTTGATTAAAATATTTTAAAAAAATATTATAATCGTGGTCTGGGGGATAATGTTTGGGTCGTGTTGTATGTCGTACGTTCGATACAGCACGACAAACGAATTATACACAACAAAAAAAAAGAATTTTAAGTGTACAGAAACAAAACCAAAACAAGCTTACACCAGAAGTACGTAAACTTTTCACGACGGCGGCATGGGCGGCAACTGATGAAGAGTTAATTTTCACCCGGATCGAAGTTTGTTTATTCCGGTAACTATGACAACAGACGGTGGAGGATTGTGAGGGACGGAGTTTAGCCGCTTGTTATATCATGCTGTTAGTAATAATTTAAAAAAATTGTAAGGTCACTATGCCGCACTATGCCGGAACGATTAAGACAAATTAAGTGCTTACATATATATATATATATATATATATATATATATATATATATATATATATATATATATATATATATATATATATATATATATATATATATATATATATATATATATATATATATATATATATATATATATATATATATATATATATATATATATATATACATATATATATATATATATATGTACATACATATATATATATATATATATATATATATATATATATATATATATATATATATATATATGTATATATATATATATATATATATATATATATATATATATATATATATATATATATATATATATATATATATATATATATATATATATATATATATAATTATGCATAATTATGCTATTTTACTGCGTTTGGTGATTCATGGGATGGGGAGCGAGGGAGGGAGGTAGGTGACCAACCCCACTAACACCCCCCGCCTACGTCAATGTATTCCCCTCCCCCAACACTTCTCTGTCCTCCACTTCTCCACAACATCAGCCCACAGAGCTGTTTACAAAACGTCTGAAACGATCGTTCACAGCTTACAACAAGATGTAAAATAATACCGTTGGCCCATTTTGTCAATGGAGACCACATTTAAAAAAATTCGATTCAATTAAAGGATTAAAAATCCGCCCGGCAAGTGGAGATTTGAAATATAACCTGCCTGCGTGAAATGTATCTATGTGTGTGCTATAATGATGATATATATATATATATATATATATATATATATATATATATATATATATATATATATATATATATATATATATATATATATATATATATATATATATATATATATATATATATATATATATGTGTGTGTGTGTGTGTGTGTGTACCCTTAGATGATATAAGAATACAAAGGCGGAAGTTCAGGGGAATGGGGGAGGCGGGGGAGGGGGTAGAGTGATGGTTAACAAAATGTCCACTTAACTTTCGTCTTTACAGCAAGAAAAAATATGTGGAAAAATTATTTTAAATAAAATTGACTTTCTTGGAGAATGTTAAGTAAACAGTACGTCTGAAGTGAGCACTATGTGTCTTATTGATGTCTCATATTATTTCCCAGTCGATAAGAATATAATTTTTTTTAATATAAAAACCCTAATTTTATTCTTCATAAGACAAATATATTTTTTTTTATATTTTTCGATACAGCGATCTAGAAAGAGCGATGTTTGCTTAGGAGTTGTGTCCCTTTAATTAAAGTTTGGGCTTGTGAGTTATTTCCCTTTAAAATTCGGACAAACGTAAACACCACAACACAAGCAATGGTCTATTTACGTCATGAAATGTAACAAAACAAACAAACATTAACAGCCTTCGCATTTGTGTTAGGCTACCGTACTAGTACGCAATAGCATTGAGGGTGAGGCGTGGATAGATAGCATGCACATAAAATAAGTTTAGCTTTCCCTTGCACTCTTAACTCTAATACGGTATTCTTTATAACACTTCAGTACATGTATCGATACCGATCGCTAGTCGAATCCGAACGAAAACACTGACTCCAACCTCACAGGTTTAAACCCTAGCCACATTTTCCCTTATAACGTAAAAGCACTTGCATCAACATAGATGGTGCCCTTATTACGGAAATTAGTGTGCATCATCCCCCCCTCCCCCCCCCTCCCCCCCCCCCAAAACAACAACATAAAATAACCTGTATGGTACCCTCATAACGGAAAAGATCATACACAGTGCCCCCATAACCGGAGAAAAACCTTCACTGTAGACGTACTGAAACAATTAGGCACACGTCGTATTTGTGCGAACACACCTACTAGTTCAATTTAAAAACGCGCCATTTTCTCCAGCCATTTAAACCTAAATTAAACTTTTTTTTTAAAATCCATTTCACCGCTGTCGTAGTAATCCCAGTTGACGAATTATAAATCTTTAAAAAAAAAAAAAAAAAAGACAGAACGAAAAACGAAACAAAATAAAACAACCCAACGACCTCTACCAAGGGCAAGCGTTAAAAAAAAACCACTTTAGAGTTACGTCCCCTCGCCGACTCTCTCCACACGTCTGCCAGGTTGTCTATGCATCCCCTCCGGCCATCTGTCAGTGACAATGGCCCAACATTACACATTTGACTAATTCATGACAATGGCCCAACATTACACATTTGACTAATTCATGACAATGGCCCAACATTACTCATTTGACTAATTCATGACAATGGCCCAACATTACACATTTGACTAATTCATGACAATGGCCCAACATTACACATTTGACTAATTCATGACAATGGCCCAAAATTACACATTTGACTAATTCATGACAATGGCCCAACATTACACGTTTGACTAATTCATGACAATGGCCCAACATTACACATTTGACTAATTCATGACAATGGCCCAACATTACACATTTGACTAATTCATGACAATGGCCCAACATTACACATTTGACTAATTCATGACATAGCCGACTTACATTCGTTCACACATGCCCGTGAATATGTAGGGCGACCCGTTCACTAATGGTCACACGGGCGAGGCAACTAGTAAATTCATTTACACACACTTTTATATAAGAGAGGGGGGATATTACCTTTTCTTCCCCATCGAACCCCCCCCCCCTCCCCACTCCCCCCCTCCAAAAAACTGCATTGGGACATAAAAACCATATGTCAAATGTCACCTAGTCATTTAGCGTTTGTGAAATATGTCCCACAACAGGGCTTCTTTAAGGTATTTTACTTCCATGGGGGTGTGGGGGTGGGGAGGGTGCACTTAAAACATTTGAGAAGGGGGCGCACTTACAATTTCCGAGAGGGGAAGGCGGACGCTAGTTAAACTTAATAAAGAATATATTTGCTATATAAATTATATGATTTATAATTTCGTCCCGGTATGGGAAAAGGGGGGGGGGGGCTATTCTAGTTATTCTTTTTAATTAAAATAATGTTTTTTTTTATCCAGTGAATTATTTCCACTTGTTTGATTAAGTAAGGTAAAACAGCGGGAGAGAACTCCCCTAAACATTCTCGTCTTATGTAACACTAAGGGTTGGGCTGGCACTTCCGGTGTGGAATCGGGCTTCAGAAATGGTCGGGGTACATGTGTGACTAAACCACGTAGAGGCAAACGTTTTTAACGATATGCTGCTTTGTAAAATTATGTTGTTTTAAAAGCTTTTGAGAAATCGGAAATAGAGTAAAGTACCATTTCCGGCTGCCAGGTATTTATTAATAGGTGTTACAGTCCTACATAAGTGGTATGATTTATAGACCTATATAAAATAGCTTCCACCTAACTAAAATGGTAGGCCTACATAAGTTATCAGTATCTGAGAAACAAAAAAAAAGTAGAATAATGTACCACTTCCGGATATCGGAAATCACTATAATATTATACGACACCCGAGTATGAGATAATTTACATATCTAATAGTTAATTGTGAAATTTCGCCTAATTGAAACAATGTGGCCTACTCAAGTCATTGTGTTTGCACACACGTACACACACACATACATACACACACACCACATACACACACACACAAGGAGACAAGATTGCAAAACTTGTTTCATTTTTTTTCCGAATCACGTAGGTGCAAAACGTCGAGATTGGTGAAAATTTCGATTTCGATGTTTTTACACGCTCACAATACTTACCGTATACTCCGTAAAGTAAATACGAGAGAGTCTAATTTCAGTCATCCCACCCACTTTGTACATATAAACATTAGAGTAATTATTAGACTTTTAAGAAAAATAATATTTTATATTAAAAAAAAAACGAACAAATAAGCTTGCACACATCGACACGTATCTCACATTCACACTCACAGACACGTAGATAAACACCCAAAGGTAATGGCTGTCCCGTGGTGTTGATGTCTAGCTGATTAAGGAACTCATTAATAATTAATCAACAAACGATGACGTCATGCTGACGGCGGAACTGAGAGTGGAGCGTTTTTTTCCTTACCAGGCTTAGGGGGGAGGGGGGGGGGGGGCTAGAATATTCAGTGTTTCGGGGGTGGGTCAGTGGTTGTGGAAGCGGTGGGGTGCTGTGTCATCTGTTAGGTGGGGGATGATGTGGTCAAGGGGTGTGGTGTTATTGATTTAGTGGGGGTGGGGGGGGGGGGTGGGTTGAGGGAAGAATTAAGGGGTGGATTGAGGGGTGGATTGGGACATGTGTACGGGTGTGTCATGATGTTAGGCTAGGTTTGCCTGACGCCCCACCTGGGACATAGGCTGCTGACAAGAGCTTTCCAGGTGTCTTTGTCCTGGGCTAGTCTCTCCAACTGTCCCCAGGTGTATCCAATCTTCTTGGTGTCTTCTTCCAGGTCACGTCTCCAGATATTTCTGTAATTTTTTCTTTTGGTTCCTTCTGGGACGTAGGGTCTGTCTAAACATTTAATTAATTTTCAATAGGCATAACTAGTGAAATATTCTAAAGCAGCGGTCAATAAAGTAAAATAGCTTTAAAACTATATATATATATATATATATATATATATATATATATATATATATATATATATATATATATATATATATATATATATATATATATATATATATATATATTTCCATCTGTGTTTTAAAATTGGGTTGGTCAAGCATCCCCACCCCCTTCCATTAATCCCAACGCGCACTCCTAGATTCAACCATGTCTAGGGAAGGGGGGGGGGGTGGAGTGGGGTGGAGGAAGGACAATTTTCAGCATTGTTATCAACTCATCCAGCTTTATGTGAGTCCGGCTAATTAATGAGTGCCGCTATTTCGTTCCAGTTCTAATTCCACTCGTCAATTTAATTAGGTGCCCCCCCACCCCCGACCCACCCCTACTCCTAACATGCTTCTAACACAAACCAAGTCGACACATCATTCAGGCTGAACTTGAGGAAAATATAAAAAAAAAACGAAACAAAAACAAGTCTATTTATAGATCTCCGTGTTGCATTCATTCATAGTTTTCCCATCTGGGCTATAGTGGACGCGTGCCAGAAGTTTACTCCCCCCCCCCCTCCTCCCCCACTCATACCGCCCTTGTAAACCTTTAACTACAGGCTGGACAAACCCCCCCCCCCCCCCCCCCCACCGTAACCCTTGAACTCCAGGACTGGACGAAACCGAAATTCGTACCCCCCTCCACCCCCCCCCCCCCCCACCACCACACACACTCTCACTCTTCCCATTCCGCCGTCAAGCGGCTATCCCATTCATTAGCCGCATCGAAGTCATTCATTAGTCGGAGCGGTAAAGGTCGCTCGCGTGACTCGAAAGTACGACGCGACGTCACGTGCTGTTGCGGTGGTGGTGGTGGTGGTGGTGTGTGAGAGGGGGGGGGGTGTAAATGATGGAGGGCTTTAGCCTCGTTCTGAGTTGTGTTTCGACGATTGGCTGACTGACAAAGTGTGTCTATAATATACGTGTTATTATTTTCATCGACGTCAAATGTTCCCATAATCCCCCACCCCTTTTCTTTACCCCCCTCCCTCCCTCCACCAACACACACACACACACTTTTCACACAAAGCTTATGTTACATATTTCGCTGTCTAGCAAATTGAGTTTTTGTGAATTTTTAATCAGCAGGCTGCTCTAGGGTCTAATTAAATTATCGCCCCGATGAGTTTTTTTTTTAATTGGGAGTTTAAACGCGGTGGAGGTTTCAATGGCGGTTCAGAGCTCAATGGATACATTAGGTGATCTGTTTTTCTTGTCTGTTGGATCACTTGTGTTCATAACTCATGGGTACTATAACACACACACTCACACACACATACATACACCGACACAAGCACTCTCTCACTCATATGAACCCGCACCCACAGAATGTAAAATTCGCTATGGCTAGTACATACTTTCAAGCACTCGTACGCACTATCACACACAAATACACACACGTACACTCTAACACGCACTCTATAGCGACCATGATCACGCACACATTCGCAAGCTTACGTACATACTCTGTCATACACACTCAAACACACACACTCACACACACACACACTCACAATATCGCTATGACATTGATACACACATATTTTCTCACACAAGCGAACACTCGCACACCCACACACATACTCTCTCACACAATCATACTTTTGACGTCGACATCATGTTTTCTCCAACTGTCCCCAGTGGTAACCCATCTTTCTTGTGCTAGTTTCTCCAACTTTCCCAATTTAACCCATCTTTCTTGTGCTAGTTTCTCCAACTGTCCCCAGTGGTAACCCATCTTTCTTGTGCTAGTTTCTCCAACTTTCCCAATTTAACCCATCTTTCTTGTGCTAGTTTCTCCAACTGTCCCTAGTGGTAACCCATCTTTCTTGTGCTAGTTTCTCCAACTGTCCCCAGTGGTAACCCATCTTTCTTGTGCTAGTTTCTCCAACTGTCCCCAGTGGTAACCCATCTTTCTTGTGCTAGTTTCTCCAACTGTCCCCAGTGGTAACCCATCTTTCTTGTGCTAGTTTCTCCAACTGTCCCCAGTGGTAACCCATCTTTCTTGTGCTAGTTTCTCCAACTGTCCCCAGTGGTAACCCATCTTTCTTGTGCTAGTTTCTCCAACTGTCCCCAGTGGTAACCCATCTTTCTTGTGCTAGTTTCTCCAACTGTCCCCAGTGGTAACCCATCTTTCTTGTGCTAGTTTCTCCAACTGTCCCCAGTGGTAATCCATCTTTCTTGTGCTAGTTTCTCCAACTGTCCCCAGTGGTAACCCATCTTTCTTGTGCTAGTTTCTCCAACTGTCCCCAGTGGTAACCCATCTTTCTTGTGCTAGTTTCTCCAACTGTCCCCAGTGGTAACCCATCTTTCTTGTGCTAGTTTCTCCAACTGTCCCCAGTGGTAACCCATCTTTCTTGTGCTAGTTTCTCCAACTGTCCCCAGTGGTAACCCATCTTTCTTGTGCTAGTTTCTCCAACTGTCCCCAGTGGTAACCCATCTTTCTTGTGCTAGTTTCTCCAACTGTCCCCAGTGGTAACCCATCTTTCTTGTGCTAGTTTCTCCAACTGTCCCCAGTGGTAACCCATCTTTCTTGTGCTAGTTTCTCCAACTGTCCCCAGTGGTAACCCATCTTTCTTGTGCTAGTTTCTCCAACTGTCCCCAGTGGTAACCCATCTTTCTCGTGCTAGTTTCTCCAACTGTCCCCAGTGGTAACCCATCTTTCTTGTACTAGTTTTTCCAAATGTCCCCAGTGGTAACCCATCTTTCTTGTGCTAGTGTCTCCAACTGTCCCCAGTGGTAACCCATCTTTCTTGTACTAGTTTTTCCAACTGTCCCCAATCATCCTTCAATTTTCCTTAGCCTGTGGACTCTATGTGTGATCCGAGCCCACCCAGCTCTAATGCGTACCTGACCTAAGTAGGGAAACGTCAAGGCGATATAAATCTTGATCACGTGATCCCTTCACTTACCGAGGTCAGATGAACTCTACTTCATCTGCGCATGGACCGACTAGTTTGTAAAGGTACTTTACTTCTAAAATTAATATTCTATGCAATTTTGAGTTGGCCAACATTATTTTCACATAGAAAAGATTAATCTATGTAAGATATTCACAAACCATCTGCTTATTTGAACACACCACCCCCCCCCATCCTTTTTCGTCCACACACTTCAAATTTTGATCAACCCTTCTCGCATAACCTACGCCCGATGTGGACAATAAAAATATAAAATATCATATGGTAGAGTAGTCCTAGGCGTACGTTGCATTGATAATATTTAGTTCTCAGCCATTTTTGTTAGATATCTTAGAAAGTAAAGTCTTGTATTGAACATTTGTTTTAGTTTGATAATTTGTATTTCCTAATCGAAAGTAGTAGAGTATTTCGGTTTGTTTAGAAGGGGAAAATATGAAAAATAATATTTCATGTAGTTCTACCTAACATTATAATTAGTCATGAGGCCTATCGAGTTCACGACCCTTTATTTCTCTTTGCTTTCATCTCTCGCTTACCTAAGAGGTACTAATTTCAGTTAATTTAATTACCACGACCTAATTGCCATAAAAGTACGCTCATGTTAAATTAATCACGTGGATGGCCAGATGTCCCCTGACCCTACCACCCCCCCCCCCCCCCCCGTCCTTACGCGTACGCTAAAGTCATTTCCCAGCCCCTCCCCCCTCCAGGTGGAAATTATTTATGTATGACTTTAAACTACTGGTACGAACTATTTTTTTCGACACCCCCAACCCCCGCTCTTTTCCAATTCCTACCCCCACCCCACGCCCCACCCCGGTCTTTACGCGTACGCAAAAGTCGACTTTCACCCCCCCCCCCCCCCACTCACACACACTCTAGGTGGAAATTATTTAAACTAATGGTGCAGACTATTTTTTTACTCCCCCCCCCCCATTCTCCAACACCTACTCCCGTCCACCCCCACCACACCCGCATAGCAACACAACAGCTATTTTTTCACCCCCCCCCCCCCATTCTCCAACACGTACCCCCGTCCACCCCCACCCCACCCGCATAGCAACACAACAGCTGCTGGTATAGATATATCCCACATATAAATACAATCGATTTCATTAGAACAAGTGGTCTGAAGTCGTGATATTTGAATCCACTTGTAAAAGGTAATTTGAATATTTGTTAGGGGGGGGGGGGATCAGCGAAACGGACTCATGAAAGACATCAAAAAGCAAAAAATAAAACGACAGGCCCTTCGCATTTTTATCTCTAATCGATGCCAAATTATTTTTTTTTATTACAAAGGAAACGGCGTGGTCAGATGATAGAGCGGATGATTGCTAACTCCAAAAGTCCTGAGTTCGGTACCCCGGGCAGATGAGGCTCGCTAGCTGATGAGAAAACTCCAAAAATAAAAATCAGACAGCGTTACAGATTGTTCTTGGATTGACAAAGGCTATTGTAGCAAATAATGAAAGAAATGCAGGCTGAAGTCAAGGGGACATTTGGCGTATAACATGTTGGCATACGGTATTTAATTTGAAGGAAATACCCCAGCAATGTTAATATTTGGAAAGAATAAGACGAAAAAAAAACAACTTTTTTAGGGACCACTGAGATAGACTGATGTACCTCATTAACACTCAGCTATGTGTTCACTGTGATTAGTTTTAAACTGTTTTCAACTCATCATTAGTACCTCTGAAAAAAAACCATAATATCTCATCCCTCTATACACGAACCACACACACACATATATATATACAGGTATATATATATATATATATATATATATATATATATATATATATATATATATATATATATATATATATATATATATATATATATATATATATATATATATGTATATATATATAATTCTCCTCTGCGAGCCGTTAGAAAACAAGCTGCAAGCGCCTCCTTACAGTCCCCTCTCTTTCTCTCTATCACTATCGCTACCACCCTACCCCACCCCCACATGGTCTGCTGAGCTGTGGTCACGTTAATGTTTACAAACCGTACAGCCAGGTTTAGTGACGGCTATTAGGGGCAGATAATTAAGTTTGAACCGACTTTAAACTTACTGGAGGTAACTAAGAGGAGGCTGCTTTCACGGGGGGGGGTGTAGGGTAGGGGTTAGGGGAAAGGAGGGGGGTTAGTGTTTTAAAGCAAATATTTTCAGTGGCAGCATTGGTACTGTCGAATTCACAAATTATGAATTACTGAAAGTAGAAAATAAATCAACTAAATAGCGGCGTATGATACGCCGCGGGTCGGCTCGTATATATATATATATATATATATATATATCCTGTATATCTGATTGGGATATCCTGCCAAGTAATCGTTGTGTCTTGTCCATGACAAATGTCAGGCCCAGGACCATTAGACCAGCCATAGACAATACATTTCAGGACTCTTACACTTGTGATGCAATACATTCCTCTGACTGTCAATAATTACAACTTGTGAAACATCAAGCCATTAAAATTAATCATAATATGGACTGCCACTTGCCTAACTATTTTCCTGATCGTGATATTTTTCTGTAGGTTATATCACATCGGCAATAACATTGCCACAAAGCTGCTCTCCATCTAGTAAAACCTCTTTACAGGGAGATAACAATTAAATTTGTAACGCCACTCATTTCACTTCTTTCCATCAATCGCTTCTAGTTCTAGAAAAAGATGCTCATTTTGTTGACAGTATTCCAGGGTAGATAACACGGTAATTCTTTATCAGTGAGTATATACATTTTTACAACATAAACTGATGCTACATCTCGAAATGTAATTCTCTCAATGAACACCCGTTTAATGTGTCTAAAAAAAAGTCTATGTGTAAGCTTCATGTGAGTGGCGTTACCTCCAGGGGTGCTGGGGTGCGCAGAGGGGGTACGCAGCCGCTCATTCTCTCTATATTTTTTGGGGAGTGGCGTCTTTTCTTTCAACTAAATATATTGAAATATTCCCGTCTGAACATAGACACTTAACCAAATACAGCGAAATATTGGACCCATGTTTTGCAAGCAATGCTTCTTAGTATATTTTCAAATAATTCTCTTTACCATCTTTTCAGCTTGCGATGTTAATTAAAAAAAAAAACAAACATGGAAAGTGAAAGATAAAAAAAAAAGTGCGAATTCCGACAGGATATGTTCGTCAGAGTGGGCAATAAAAAAAAAAAATTCTTAAAATTTCAGACAAAAGAAAATTTTACGACATGGTAATTTACTCACATGACCCAAATGTTGTAGAGGTTGGTGAAGTAGATTGTAGGCCCACCTGTTGCTTTTGATGTTATAGTCTTTAACTTTATCTTAAGTCATGTATGTGTTAGAACTGGCTAGAAAAGGAGATGTCTGTTTAAAATCAAGCATAACGCGAAAACGAGAATGTTGCGACAGCGCTTGCACTCGACCGTGTCGTTATTCAAAACAATAAAGGTCTTACAGTCTTCTAGATTCAAATGAAGTTTTTTTTTTTAGTTTTTTTTTTTACAACGTGATGTGATGGGTCCTGATGTTTATGATGTAATGGGCAGAAGTGCTCTAGATGTTAAGTAAGTTAAGTTCCCTTTTCGAACCTGACGGTCTATGAGGCAAGTGAAGAAGAGTTCACCTGTTTCTGCGACCTCGGCATATGAAGAGATAGTGTGATCAGCACTATGCCCACCCGCCTTTACTTTCCCTAACGTGAGTTAGGTACCCGTCAAAGCTGGGTGGACTCAGTGACGTTCTGCTGACTTTATTTAAACCCGGATTCGAACTTGAAACTTCCAGGTTAACAGTCTAGCGCTCCATGGCTAAACCACATCGTCACTGTGATGCTTAGGGGTCATCCATTTATGACGTCCTCATTTTTCGTTTGGATTTTGGACCCCTCCCCCCCCCCCCCCCCCCGTCCACAAAATTCCACAAAATTCCCTATTAAAATACCACACGCGTCCGCAAAAGTCAATTTTTTTCGGACCCCCATCCTCCTCCATCATAAATGGATGACCCCTTATGATGTAGTGGGGTGTAAGGCTGTTGATATGCTATTGTGATATTCTTGTCTACATCCGCTCCAATGTATTCGACCTTGCAAGATCTTGTATGGCTTAGCCGTACAGTACGGACATCAAACCAAATCATATCGCTATGTCACGTAACTTATATACACACTGTGTATTTGCTTCTCTCCTATTTGTGAGACAAGCTATGACGACATGACGATAAAACTTATGTGTATATTATTGTAAACAAAATTCATCCATGCAGAATAAACTCCCCTGCTTGTAGTAAGTAAAGAAATATTTCGAAGTGTCTACTCGGAATAAGATTTTTCGGCAAAAGATAGTTCTGCCCATGCGCAGTGACCTATGGCTAGGGTTAGGGCTAGAATGAGGGTTAGGGGTAGGATTAGGGATATGGTTAGGGATAGGATTAGGGCTAGGGTTAGGGATAGGATTAGGGCTAGGGTTAGGGTTAGGGTTAGGGATAGGATTAGGGATAGGGTTAAGGATAGGATTAGGGTTGGTATTAGGGTTCTGCGGTTGTAAACACACGCATGCGCAGTACCATCGAAAACATCGCCGCTAAGTCGTAGTTTCTCTCCATTGCGCATGCGTATCGCATGCGTATCTTATTCCGACTAGAATCGGCCGAAATATTTTTCCTCTTTCAGAAGTAACAGTACATAGGACAAATGAAGTAAAGTTTTTTTACATTTCTTGACCTCGGCATATGAAGGGATACTGTGGTCAGCAACATTGTTCAGCCGTCTTTACTTCCCCCCAACTAGAGTCAGGTACCCATTAGAGCTGAGTGGACTCAGGACTCTGTATATAAAAACAGAGATTGGCCATTGCGATAAGTATGGGGCCCCACATTTATCCCACATTCTCCACACAATCAATTGAGGTGTGTGGGGTGTGTGTGAGGGTGTGTGGGGGGAGGGCGGTCATCGTTATAGTAGTGTAGCCTACTTTAACCATGTACTTACACACACACAAACACGCACAAACACGCACACACACACGCACACACACACATAAAACGAAAAAAAAACGTCACGTTTGACTGCCAGCGACGGAAGTGCTACCAATTAAAAATGGACGTTATTTAAAAATAGCACAATGGCCTTCTCCTTAATTAACCTCGTGACATTGTAATTTAAAAATAATAATAATTTAAAAAAAATTAAAAACAAATTCGTCCTTGCTGGGTGTCCCTGTAACGACAGGACGCTAATGGCACCCTTCATCACAGACACGTGACTTGAATGTTTAAAGTGCCCTCTGGTGTTGAACAACGCTGTAGTGGGCGCCGGTGTTACGACGGTGGGCGCCGGTGTTAACGACGACGGGCGCCGGTGTTACGACGATGGGTTCAGTTTAACGACAAGGGGCGCCGGTGTTACGACGGCGGGCGCCGGTGTTACGACGACGGGCGCCGGTGTTACGACGATGGGTTCAGTTTAACGACGACGGGCGCCGATGTTACGACGGCGGGCGCCGGTGTTACGACGGTGAGTTCCGCTTAACGACGAGGGGCGCCGGTGTTACGACGGTGGGTGCCGGTGTTACGACGGTTGGTGCCTGTGTTACGACGGTTTGTGCTGCTTAACGACGACGGGCGCCGGTGTTACGACGATGATTGCTGACGTTAGAACAAGGGACACTGACGTTGAAACGGTGAGCAACGACGTTAAGACGATGGTTGCTTCCGCGCAGATAATGTGCGCTGATGCTAAGAAAATGGAAGCATACGTTAAGATCATGGACGTTAAGGCTACGACCGTCGTGTAGAATAAAAATATATCAAAATACTGTATTTTGGGTCTCGGTTGTCACCTTATTTACTCAAGGTATTAAAAAAAATATCACAAAAACAAAACCTTGTCGTGTAATAAGCCAAACCAACTAGACTCATCTGAAAGATGACTGGGTATTGTCCTATAGCGAGAACATTCTGGAGGACACAGTTGTATTATTATACACATGTAGTGTGACATGTAAATGCAGCAAAAGTTTATTATTTGTAGTAGATAGACACTTTTTAAATTGTGTACGCGAAAACGATTTTAAATAAATAAAATAATAATTTGAAATGGGATTTTCAAACCGTGAAAGACAAACCCATTTTTAAAAAATACAATGGTGACCGCAACCAGAAACCCCACCCAATTGTTTTGTTTACAGATGAGTCACGTGGTTTTGTCAATTTAACATTCATGTGGCCATTTAAAAAAAAAATGTTTGTTTAAAAAAAAAAAAAAAACCACCCTGTAAAATGTAAGAAATTTAAAATTTAAATATCAATGTTATCAAATTTGCGAATGCAGTGATCATAAGATCAAGAATGTATTTTTAGAGATCTTCAAATTTCGATTAGTGACTGAAAATATACTTAAAAAAAAAAAATAACATAAAATAGCTAGAGTTCATCTATAAACAACGTCACGCTTTTGAAAAATGATTCTAACCTTCCTCCCCCCCCCCCCCCATCTTCCCCGTCGTCACACAATCAATATCTAAAACAATTTTTTAAAAGCCTTTTAAAAACACACAATAACGGCTAACCTTTAATTTCTAACTTAACTTTATAAAATGCGAAAGTGTCGACACACTTTCTGAACTTATCTCCCCCCTTCCACATCCTTCTCAAAACAAAACTCCGACCCCCCCTCCCCGGACCCCCCCCCCCCCCTTCCAAAGCAGAGTGACGCCGTTTATGGACATGTTTTTGTCCTTGTCAAAAAAAATAATGTATCGGTTCCCTCCCAACAAACAAAACAGCTGCCATTGCATACACAATGTACATCAAGGAGGTGACGCGATTTCTTCCATTACTATTGTTGACACGTACACAAATCGTGTTTTTTTTTAATTTTGTCGTCATGGCGACCGTGAAAAAAATAATTAAAACCACTTGAAAAAAAAAAGCTGAAAATTTTAATATTTTTAGATTCAGTGATATAAAAGTTGCAAATGTAGAGAACTTGAAAATATTTTTTGCCGCTAAGGCTACATTTTAAATTTCTTTTTTTTTATCAAACCTAAATTATAATTGAGGTTTTACTTTCGTAAGACAATCATTTATTGGCTGTACAGAAACTCCATGGATGGTCGATCATCTAAAAACCCTACTTTCTTGTAATTTGAACTCAAAACTTTGCCGGTAAAATTTTAAAATAAAATAATTATTTTTTGTTTAAACTAATGTCCTAGCTATAAAATGCTTACGTAGATTTTCTGTGACATAATGTTAACAACCAACTTATTTTGGCCTTTTTAAAAATTCTGTTTTGTTTCCGTAAATACTAAAAACATTAAAATACATCAAATTTTTGTTATTAAAGTCTTACAAAACCATAAACGTCAGATTTTAAATCCATATTTATTCTAAAAAACATCGTACACGATTTTAAAAATATTTAAAGAGCCTTTCGAATAATTTCGAGATTATTCTCAGTGGGGTTCATCCGAAATGTGTTGTTGTTTACGTTTCTGAGCCGAATAAATTTGGTGTGGAGATTAGCATTAAAAAACAATTTCCGTCACGCACCTTAAAATTATAGTCTTGTTTTTGTTGTTGTTTTCATAAAGGATAACCCTCAACATAATCCACCTTTCACAACATTCAGAGGTCAGGGTTTCGAAATCTGTCATCAAAAATGCGTTGGAGAGTACGTGGAACCATTTGCCACAGCCATTTATGAATACTTCCGGTGTGTGCGTGTTGTTAAAAAAACGTGTAGTAAACAATACGGTGACACTTTATGAGCGGAACTCACAAGCCTGCTTGGTTTATGAATGATTTAGAATTCTCAAATGTAAAATGATCCAAGTTGTTTAAAATGAGAATTATACTTGTATTAGATTGGCTCTTAAACACAATTACTTCCGCTCACAAAAACAAGAATAGAAGGGGGCGTGTGAAAAAAACACACTTAAAAAACGGCATTAAAATTCTGAATGCAAATTTAAAATTCACAGGTAGCCTTAGATGTTTTAGCGTGCGAACAAGAAATAAATAAACAAAGTCATTATCATAATATATACAAGATGCCAAAATATCCAAGTCCTAAATATTTATTTAAAAATGGTGTATAAAAAATTAAACAAAAATAATGTATAAATACAAAATAACGTGGATTTACTTTAAATTTGGACGACTGAGGAATATTTAAAATACGATATAAATAAATAATTCTCACGTAATTTTTAAAATTAAAAAAAAGCTTTTTTTTATATTCACAAATGGAGGCGAGCGAGTTGACGAGATTCCTTCTATAATGTTGTTGACATGGAGTAAAAACGTGCTTTTTAGATTTAGACCGTAAAAAAAATAAAAAATAAAAACTTAAGCCTAAAATTAATTTAGAAATTTTATATTTTTAGAATAAATGCTATAAAAGTTGCAAATCCAGAGAACTTGAAAATAAATTGTTGAGTTTAAGGCTACATTTCTATTTATTTTTATCAAGCCTAAGTTATAACCGGATGTTTCACTTTCGTAAGACAAATATTGATTGGCTGTACAGTAACTTAGTGATCGATAACTATTTGTTTACAAAACTTTGCAGATCAAGTTTTTAAATAACAATGCAAATTTAAAACCCCATGACCGAGTTTTCTATTTTTAGCTTACAATGTGTACAATACAATTTATGCCGGCCTATCCAATAGCAGGATGCCATTGTTTATGTCGCCATTACACGTGAAAACCAAATTGTTTTTGCTTTTTTTTTAAATTTTATTTAGTTACCGAAAATATTAAAAACATCAAATACGTCCAATCTTTAGTAAAGTCCAAAAATAACCAGAAAGACAGGATTTTATAACCATATTAATTGTAACTACGCCGTGCAAGATTTTTAAATTAATTTATGCACCTCTCAAATACCTTTGAGACTTTTCTCGCTCGTGTCCATTACACAAAAATCACAACTGAAAAAAAAACTAAAAAGTAAAAAAAAACAAAATTAGTTTGGTGTAACCACCTTACTAAAGCTATAAATAACTTCCCATAAAAGGGAATGTGTTCATTGGAATTGAGCGTACAGGCTTCTATTTTTTTCGTGTTTTTAGTTGTTGTTTTTAAATTCACCGCAATGCCAGTTCATTTTTAAAGTAATTTTGTTTTGAATAAATTCACACAATACCAACTCAATATTTTATTTTCTGTTATACAAATTAATTTATATTTCACATTAGAAATCACCAGAAGAAATTAAGAAATAAAAATAGTAACACTAAAATAAAATTGTAACTCTTAAAAACGATACCATACTATATTATTTAAGGATTAAAAAGTAATACACAAAAGGGACCTATATATATATATATATATATATATATATATATATATATATATATATATATATATATATATATATATATATATATATTTATATATATATATATATATGTATATATATATAGCAAATGAAGGGATAGTGTTGTCAGCACTGAGGTTTTTTTTTGTTTTTATTTTTTAAACGCGTTTTCGTTCCATTATCTCAAGAGCTTTAGTTAATACTTTTTCCGTACCGAATCACTCCTTGTATTTCTGTAGAGATCTAATTTGTCTTCTCCTAAATTAAATGTCTGTCGGCTTATATTAAATAATTGGACTAAAAATAAAAATAAAAACTTTACAGTTGAATTTGATTGTCGTAATCTGTTTGATTCAATCGCTTCATTTACTCACTAGAATAGTTTTTAACTTTACAGTAGAATGAAACTGAAGCAGTTTATGAAATCTGTAAACGTTATCTTTCTTCCACATTCCAAAAATAACTGAGTCAATTTTATTTTTTTCTAGAGCTCAAACAGAGAGTACATTAATGTATTTATCTTAACGAAAAATCAACAGATTTTTTAAAAATAAAATTTACGGCGAATTCATGTAAATGATTTGTAAAAATTTGATTTGGGCTTTTTCTATTTCTTCCGGGTAGGCTAAATTTCCAGAGTACGATATAAATTAAAGCTATCAATTTTCAACATTTAAAAAAAAATACATTCAATGCTGAAAATAGTATCATTATTTTGCTTGAGAGAATATAATTTTCGTTTTTAAAACATTAAAATTCATTATAGTAATGACATAATTCACCTAAATTTAGAAACTAAAAAAATTAAAAGAATTATAAACGATAGTTCAAGAAGCTAAGTATATAATTCCAGATGAAACTATCGACACTTGAAGGTTTTGAAAGTGTCTCCATAGTTTTCACTCTATCTAGCTTTTCCGAAATTTCGTATTTTTAATTTTCCCCTCAATACGTTGTATTTTACTAGGTAGATCATTGTGCAATAAAACTATTTGATATTTTTCTTTTAAATTTGGCACTCGTGGTAAGCAAACACTTTGTTAAAAGATAGAAACAAAAAAATTTCTAATTATTATTATTATTCAGATTTTAAAATACAAGGCTAAATATAATATCTTCTTATTCTTTGTTAGATTTGATAGCTCACATTTAATTTTTTTTATTCTAATTTTTAATATTTAGATATTAAAAAAAATTGAAAGCTAACTTTGAAATCTTTTATTTTTTAACAGCATTTTTAACTCACATTCACATTTCTAAAAAAAAAAGTTCTAATTGTTTTTATTTAGAGTGTTTTTTTGAAGTATTTTTTTACATTATGTAAAAGTGTTATCTCATCCTGACGAATACAACTTGTTACATATATATTTTGTCTATAAATAATTCATTTCGAGCCTCAAAAGTCACTATTAATAGAACTGTTGATAGTTCATTCCTTAACAGAGGTGATTTTGTTTAGTTTTTCATCTTTTGTGTTACTTTCAATTCTTATCCATTATTACTACAGAGATAGGCGTGGTCGGGTCGGTAAAGCTCATGGTTGCTAAACCAAAACTTCCCGAGTTCAAACCCGCGGGTAAAGGAGGCCCCTTAGCTGGGGAGAAAATCAAACGACTGCTGTCTTCTAGTTTGTTCTTTGATGGACAAAGGCTATGGAAGTAAACCCAAAAAGAAAAGCAGGCTGAAATAGGAGTCAATGGCGCATAAGAAGTTGACATGTTTATTTAATTGTGTTGGAGGATATCCGCTCCAACACTACAATTAAGAACGAAGACGAAGAAAAGAAGAGTAAAATATGATTTATTTCTTTTTAAATTTAGGAGTTTAGAAACACCCTATCTGGATCTTTAGACCTGGTATCCCAGCTATGTTAACTAACTCGAACCTGTAGTATTACCTATCTACATTACTATCCATAGTTTTGTTGTTAACTTCATCATATAAATAATTTCAAACATATATATATATATATATATATATATATATATATATATATATATATATATATATATATATATATATATATATATATATATATATATATATATATATATACATTTATTCTAAAATTAGAATACAATTCATTTTAAATATTTAAAACAAACCGGACTGAATTCAAATAGGCAGCCAGTTTAAATTTAAAAATTGAAAATCGCAAACAATTTTTAAATAACTCCTGACAAAACACAGCACAGAAATCGATCACAATAAAGTAGCAATCACATCCAGCAATTTCCGCGAAAAATTTCGCGTTTTTAACGAAGCGTCTAGAATAAAAACGATCTTTCCCTTCAATGGCGTCCACCTCGCCGCCATTCATTCAAGCTCTCCCTGCTCGCCCCAAGGACGTTTCCATGACGTCGGCGTCTGCGAGCATGCGCCGATCGATAATAACCCAACGCCCACGCGTTGCTAAAAATAGAAGCGGTGACCTCGCGCTAAAGGATGAAGAACGGTCAGCGGCTGAAAGCTTCCATCCTTCCAAATGGAACAGAGGCGACCCAGGGCGCTGAGGCCATTGATTTCCAGTAAAGCTCTGGTCTCGGTGTATGGAAGCTGACACAAGCACCCGATGGTCTTTAGTTTTTGGCTTAGCGCACCGCTCGCTGGTACGGTGCTAAGTGAATTTTGGAACCCGGTATTTTTTTTTCACCCCATTTTCTTTAATAACTTGAAAAAGAAAATAACTTTTATGAGGCATCTATAGGCGGCCGGAATAAAAAAAAACAATATGTATTAAAATCGTTGTCGAGTATTGTTATTTATTTTAAGACATTTGTGTTATCAAAATGATGTTTGAGGCTTTAGGTATTCTCCGATGAACCCAAAAAAAAATTACACTTTTTGACCTCTCGGTCCATAATTTTTGGCAAATGAAGTAGAGTTCAAGTTTTTAAACAATTAAAACTTTTAATGTTTTTTTCTTCTTTTTTTTTTCTTTTTTGTTTTTTTGCAATAGCGAGGGGGTCGGGAACGGGGATGGAGGCGCTTGGTCGAATGGTAGAGCTAAAGACTGCCATCCCTGAAGTCGCGAAATCGGAATCCATGCTCGAGTCCCTAATTATGGCGTCCCAGTTCTAACAGATATCCGACTTCAATAAACTGTAAGGGTAAATAAAGTAGGCGATTGGGCATCGTGCCGACCGTACTATCCTTTCATATGCCGAGGGTACACAATCAGGTGAACTCTACTTCACCTACCTCCTCCAGATAATGAGTACTTTTTACTTACCACACATCCGGCTTTGTCTTTTCACCAAGTAGAGGATGAAAACCGTGCAGCCTGCCGGAGTTGGTCGTGAGCATCCCCAATACAGGTAGATTTCAACAGTTTGGGTTCAAATACAACTCGTATTTAACTCATCTTTATTGTTGCTATATTTTTTTTTCAATATAATTAATGTGTTTCTCTTTTCGTAGTCTCAAGAAACAGATTAGCCCACATTAGGATATAAAAGGAAATGCTAATCCACTGATTAATGGTTAGGAATTATGGCCATGCCAAGGTGAAGGTTAAAGATGAGTCTATACCTGTTTGTGAATGGTGTCTGGTGACATCATGATTTTATCCTCGTGGTGAGATGTTGACAACCTGGGTGTGGTGAGACCAGAGGCGTAGCGACCCTTCCCGGCGCCCGGGGACAAACGTTCAATTTGGCGCCACCCACCCCCCCCCCACCCCACCACCGGGACAAACTTTCAATTTGCCACCCCCCCCCCCCCCCGGGACAAACTTTCAATTTGACGCCCCCACCCAAATATTTTTTTTATATTTATAATGCAAAACAGCAGCTTCAATGAGCTTTTAATTTTTTTTCCAACCCATTTTGGCGTCCCCTAGGGTCGGCGCCCGGGGACATAGGTACCCCCCGCCCCCCCCCCCTCGCTACGCCTTTGGGTGAGACGTCGGTAACACGGTGTGGTGACACAGTGAAAACATGATGTGGTGACTCACTGTTAACACGGGGTGGTGAGACGTTGATAACACGGTGTGGTGACACACTGACACCATGGTGTGTTTACTAGGTAACACCACAGTGTGGTGACACCCACCAATGACACCACAGTGTGGTGACACCACACCCACCAAGAAAGATGTTGACAACGCCAGTAAAACTCCCCATCCCGTACAAGCGCGATACACGCCTCTGGAAATCGATACCAGTGGATCGATACTGCACGCCCGTGTTAATATTGACCTACACGCTCAACATAGACCGGACGTGTGGGGGAGGTGTGTGTGTGTGTATGCGTGGGGGTGGGAATGTGTGCTCACCATAAGATTAGACACAGGTCACAAGACGCTGAGGTCATATATTGTAACACGGTGGGTGTCGTGGTCTAGAGGGGTGATGTGTTTGTATGTTGGAGTTTGATTGTTTGTATGATGTTTTTTTGTGTGTTTGTATGATACAGTTTGTGTCTGTATGCTGCTGGTTGTCTGTTCGTAGGCTGCTTTGTGTGTATGTTGGAGTTTGTCTGTTTGTATGATTTTTGTGTGTTTGTATGCTACAGTGTGTGTTTGTATGCTGCTGGTTGTGTGTTTGTAAGCTGCTTTTTGTGTTTGTATACTATAGTTTGTGTGTTTCTGTTTGTATGTATGCTAGAGTTTGTGTTTGTGTGCTGCTGTTTGTGTGTTTGTATGCTGGCGTTTGTGTTTGTATGTTGGAGTTTGTGTTTGTATTCTGGAGTTTATGTGTTTCCTTCCTGCAATAGACTAAATTACTTCTAACTAAAAGCCAGGACACTTTCTCTTTCTACACTTCCCACTCTCGCTTTCTCCACCAGACATCACTACTCTAAACAATGGGTCACTACCATAATGAGTGACCTTTCTGTGATGTACGTCACCCCCTCCGGACCACCATCCGACCCCCATTGTTAAGTTACCATATAAATATTTCATTGAACGAAGTGTGATGTTCGATCCGCACTTAGCCGTACCTAACACTGGGACTAGAGTAAAAAATTATTCATGTAGCAACAACAGTGACCATTGTTATATGTTATTCGATAAGTGACCCCCCCTACCCACCCCATCCCTTAATCAAGCCAGGTTTTTTTTTAAAAAAATAAAGAACAGGTCGTCTTGAATATTCGCAAGGGGGGGGGGGGGGGATAAAGTAACATTCTTGAGCACTCGTTTAAGTTATTGTATGTGGTGGTATGTAAAGATTTCATGATTGAAACGTCTCACGCCATGGACCTACCAACATGGACCTACCAACATGAACCTACCAACATGAACCTACCATCATTGACCTACCTGCATGGACCTACCATTACGATATAGTAGCATGGACCTACCATCATGGACCTACTATCATTGACCTACCAGCATGGGCCTACCATCATTGAACTACCAACACTACCATTATGAACCTGCCAACATAGACCTACCTACCATCTTGAATCTACTATCAGAGACCTAACAAACAATCATCAAAGACCTTCACCAATGATCTACCTAACTAAAGAATATAACATATATGAAAGTAAACACAACAGTCTCCTTAGAGAAAAAAAAAACGCACTCTAAATCCTCCGGGAATATCCTTTAATTCTCTGTCTTGCACCAAGACGAACCCTTCCTTAAAGATATATTAACACCACCAAAAAAATAACGGTTACGTCCCCCCCCCCCCCCCCCCCCCACATCCCCAAGATCTTTAAAAGCTGCGTAGGCGGATTATGTATTTTTTTTTTTTGTTTTTTTTTTTTTGTTTGTAGATTTGATAATAGAAGAAGTATGGATTATTTTTTCTTCCTTACGTGGAGAAAGCTTGTCTGGCATCAAAGTTGTGTAGCAGGAATATTTTCAGTGCATGGGTTAAAGGTAGACATGACTTGTAAAGGTAGAAATGACTTGTAAAGGTAGACATGACTTGTAAAGGTAGAAATGACTTGTAAAGGTAGAAATGACTTGTAAAGGTAGAAATGACTTGTAAAGGTAGACATGACTTGTAAAGGTAGAAATGACTTGTAAAGGTAGAAATGACTTGTAAAGGTAGAAATGACTTGTAAAGGTAGACATGACTTGTAAAGGTAGAAATGACTTGTAAAGGTAGAAATGACTTGTAAAGGTAGAAATGACTTGTAAAGGTAGAAATGACTTGTAAAGGTAGACATGACTTGTAAAGGTAGAAATGACTTGTAAAGGTAGACATGACTTGTAAAGGTAGAAATGACTTGTAAAGGTAGAAATGACTTGTAAAGGTAGAAATGACTTGTAAAGGTAGAAATGACTTGTAAAGGTAGACATGACTTGTAAAGGTAGAAATGACTTGTAAAGGTAGACATGACTTGTACAATTTTTTTAACTTTAATCAGATTTGTTCCTTGACAATGTATTACAATAGGATATTGAGTTGTGCTTTTTATGTAAGTATTTCCGGTGACGTAGTTAGGGTTAAAGGGTCATTGTAAGGTTACATCTAGCCCAGGATCCGAACTGGAGACTCTAGGATTAAGAATCGTGCGCTCTACTTCTAAGGCCACGTCTTTCCATATAAGGAAGTACGATTCTTCAACCAGATAAACTTGAATGTTAGTTAGGGGTCAGGAAATCGGTCAAAATTTGAGTTGCAGGATTTGACCACAAGCCCATGCAGATATTGGGACCTGGGATATGTTGTGTGAAAATAGACAAATAGCCTATAGAAAGAGATTTTGAGAACTAATGAGAAAACTCTACGTCGACAATACATCAGAGTTTCTTTCAGGCATCTCTTCGGCGGGGGGGGGGGGGGGGGCTATCCGAACGAAATAGAATTTATATAGAAAATATATACTTTTATAAGTGTCCCCCCCCCATCCCGAAAAAGTTAGTCCGTCCCCCTCCCCAAAAACTTCAAGTGTCCCCCCCCCCCCGAGAAAAACGTCTGAAAGAAACACTACCACCCAATCATCATTTAAAGTGTCAAACAATCGTTTTATGACCGCAGGCCTATTTACTGCCTTGATTTTGTACTGCTAAAACTGTTTTAAACCTAGTTGTCCTATTATTGGAGACGGCACGTGGCTGATTAATCAAGTAATTAATTAGCACCTACTGACAACTGACAAGGAAAAAAAAAGGGGGGGGGGTGTTGTTAAAAATAACTATCAATATATCAACTTGATGTGTGCTTTGTGTATCTAAATAAAACAATCTGTTACCTCTAATTGTGGCCCACAATAGTTACGTCTAATTAACACATTATAATTCATTAACATCACATTGATGTGGTCTTATAATCCCCCACCCCTCCACAATTTCTGATGTCCCCGGCCTATAATTAATCACCCCCTCACCGGATGTAATCAATATCCCACGCCCCCGCCTGTCCGACCGGTATCGTCCACCATAAGTCTGTTATCCGCTTGCCAATTTTTTTTCTTCCCTGGCTACATGACAGCTTTTTTCAGGGGCGTGTACTCTGTAGGTCAGAGGCTGGGGAGGGGAGTGTGGATATATTTCTTTGATAGGGAGACAGGGAGTGTCAAAACATTCAAAATATACTAAATAATGATGATATACTTATAAAAATACATACATATTACACACAAGGTTTTAGCTTAGGTCTTCTGAAAAAAGAAAAAAATTTAAAAATTTCCGTTGAGAACTTGACTTTTTGAGCAAAGGCGTCAACTGCTATTTCCCACTTTGTCCAGTCCCCGGCTGTGTAGTGTGCAGTATCTCAAGACATCACTGCCTTGGCAAAAGAGCAATTGCCCATGAAGAAGAAGCAGCCGGAATGACGTGGGCCCAACTTGGAGGACTCGCGTAAAGCCGGGTACGAAGGAGAGGTGTGGTTGTGTCCCTGTGCTCAACAAGGGGTTCAACGATAATGATGATGATGATGATGGTGTTGATGATGATGGTGTTGATTATGATGATGATGGTGGTGGTGGTGATGATGGTGATGATGATGATGATGATGATGGTGATGATAATGATGGTGGTGGTGGTGATTATGATGATGATGGTGGTGGTGGTGGTGATGATGATGATGGTGATGGTGATGATAATGATGGTGGTGGTGGTGATTATGACGATGATGACGATGATGATATTCCCTGCGGTCTTTAGTTCTTCCAGAAGACTCCGCCTCCAGTTCCGTCTTGGGCACACTTAGATTAATGGAAACATCAATTCAACTATATGCGTTATTTCGTTCGTAAAGGCTCGAGATAGACTTCAATGTTTAGATAAGTAACAAGCATCAGCAAAAAAATAAATAAATAATTTTAATTGGAAATATTTTTTTTAGGAAAATACATTTGCGTAGCGCCCATTTTGCATTTGTTAGTCATAACCGGAGCATACTAAACATATTTGGATATAACTCGACGACTACAATGCAGACTACCTTAACACGAAACAATGCCGAAAACACTTCACATAACCCTAACAGCTCACAAACAAAATGGCAGCTGACTAAATATTCACCATCTCATTCAGATTCAAGTAGCCAATAAATCCCTCTTTTTCGAACAGCAGCCAAAAAAAAAAAAAAAAAAAAAAAAACTAAAATATTTCCACGTCCAAACTTTCCGAAAATTTGGCGTGAAAAGTCGTCAATGTGGCAAGCCTGTCTCAGCCGTCGCCCAAAAGGTTTTATCTCCACAGGGCCACATTTTGCGAGGTTCATTCACTCAAGGAAATAATCTTCTGCGCATGCGCGGCGGTGTTGCTGAAAATAACTACCGCCCACTCCATTCACCGATCGATGCTAAACCTCATCAGCCGATGTGACGTAGAGCCCTGAAGGGCGTGGCCCGGCCTTGACGACCTGACCTTGGGACGGGTTATTTCTCCATGGAAATAAAAAGCCGTTAAAAGATTTAGTATTATTTTGTTTTAAATTTTCGATTGGGTATTTTTCTTTGGCGTGAAAATGTTGCCATAATTATAATCACTTAACCTGACGTAGACTCTTTGATGGACATTTTCTTAAAGAAAAAAATTATTGAAAAAAAAAAAAAAAACCAAGCATATGTTTACTGACTTGGTAAGTCTGTAAGCACAGTTTCAAGTGACCCCGTACCCCCGGAGATAAAAGTCTGAAAGAAGCACTGCCTGTACATTTCCTTAGTGCCCTGTTGATTTATTTTTTTAAAATCGGTGTTGCTGTGAAGAAAATTTTTGATTTTTAGACTTGCCTCTTTGAAAGGGGGGGGGGTATCTGTTTAATGTAGGCTATGACAACGTCAGCAGTGTGTGGCCAGTATCCTACCCTGATTGTGTGGTCAGTATCCCACCCTGATTGTGTGGTCAGTATCCTACCCTGATTGTGTGGTCAGTATCCCACCCTGATTGTGTGGTCAGTATCCCACCCTGATTGTGTGGTCAGTATCCCACCCTGATTGTGTGGTCAGTATCCTACCCTGATTTGTGTGGTCAGTATCCCACCCTCATGTTGTGGTCAGTATCCCACCCTGATTGTGTGGTCAGTATCCCACCCTGATTGTGTGGTCAGTATCCCACCCTGATTGTGTGGTCAGTATCCCACCCTGATTGTGTGGTCAGTATCCCACCCTGATTGTGTGGTCAGTATCCCACCCTGATTGTGTGGTCAGTATCCTACCCTGATTGCGTGGTCAGTATCCCACCCTGATTGCGTGGTCAGTATCTTACCCTGATTTGTGTGGTCAGTATCCCACCCTGATTGTGTGGTCAGTATCCTACCCTGATTGTGTGGTCAGTATCCCACCCTGATTGTGTGGTCAGTATCCCACCCTGATTGTGTGGTCAGCTTTACACTGACCCCGGCACTAGTCAGGTAAACATCAGAGCTGGGTGGACTCGGGTGACGTCAAGAGAATCGAACTCCAGACTTCTGGGTAAGAAAAATGTACTTAACAAAATGTACAGAACGTCATCTGTGTACCGTGTCATCTGTACACAAGGTTTGTCATCTGTGTACCGGATAGTCACATGTGTACCGTATGTAGCGGTCTACGGGGTAAGTGAAGTAGAGTTCACCTGTTTCTGTGACCTCAGCATATAAAGGGATAGCGTGGTCAGCACTATGCCCAACCATTTTTACTTACCCTAACATAGTTAGGTACCCATCAGAGTTGGGTGGACTGACTTGAACCCAGTCCAGCTCTATACCGGTAAGGCCACTCCGTCCCATGTGTCATCTATGTATCATGTGTCATCTATGTACAGGCTGACATAAACTATATATATATATATATATATATATATATATATATATATATATATATATATATATATATATATATATATATATATATATATATATATATATATATATATATATATATATATATATATCTGACACGAACAAAGCAACCTCAAGTAAATTGCTCCCCCCTTGTTGTTTTGTTATCGTGAAGTTCAATATTAAATGAGACAATTCCCATTAATGACCCCACGTGATCAAAACAAATTAGTGCGAGCTGATGCCCCCCCCCCCCCCGCCCCTCACCTGCTCTACACTATAGACAGTGGTAGTTGTTGGCCGGGGTGGGAGGGGGTTGGGGAGGGGAATGTTTCTTGTAGGGTATGTGTGTGTTGCTTGTGTGTTGTATTTGGTGTGTGTACGGATTGTGTGTTGTTGGTGTGTTGTGTTTCTGTGTGTGTAGCTGACGCGAATGTATGTTGGTTATGTGTGTTTTGCAAAAAATATGAAAAAGCCACTTAACTAATTAGATGATTAACTTGCGACTAAGACGATTTTTAGATGCAGTTGTTGCACTATCTCATAATGTATGTCTGCTAACATTAAGTATTGCAATCTACAACGGCTATTGATGTATTTGTTTTTCAACTTGATAATGCTTAAAAAACCTCCCAAACTATTTTGTTTAGAACTTCTGCTCTGTATAATTTTTACAATAGCAAATAATAAAATATAAAGTTGTATTTATAAGTAAGCGGTCAACTTAAGGTATAGGAATTTGAAATGAATGTAAATTTAAGCAATGAATTATCTCCCATTTGGAAATACAAATACCAAAATTTTATTCAAGGGAATTAATTTTTACAAAAATAGCGAAATTAACCAAGTGTAACCTAGACATGCTTGAATAATACAATAAACCGCTCTAAATTTCATTAGGTAATAACTATAAAACATCTTTTATAGTAGCTATGTAACCGTGTCATAAGAATATTTTTTACTTATTGACTACTTAACTGTTGGTTTTATTTGAAAGTCTAAACACGGTAGTCTTATTATGACACACTTCTAGCCAATTTTGATGACATACATGTTAAAGTGATTTCAAGAGTTAACCAAATGAGATATTTTGGATCCCATGAATAAAGGGACACTTTACAAAAATATCAAATACGAGAAACTCTGTTAATATATTGCTATAATTACTGATTAAATTAAAAATATTATAATTTAAAATTTAACAAAGGTTACGGTTAGTTATAATAAATTCCAGCCTATATAGTATTATATATTAATACTTTAAGAGTGGTAATATGGAGAACGCCTACCTTTCTTTGTGTGTGTTCAGTCCTGAATTGAGATAATATAACTTACAATTAACTCGATTAATCAATATACTCTACTACATTCACAACACATATCAAACTTCGATACCTAAACATAACTAGACTCGATGCTCCAGAACTACGACACCAACTCGCTTAACTTCACAAACGATACTGCAAATCAACAACGATTTCACTGGACCTACTACTACACGTTAACAGTCAACACAATTCGATACCTGAAAACCACAAGACTCGATACTCCCTTACTCCAGAACTACGATATTTCATCACCTACATTCTCATTTCTCTACTACCAATCAGATTCCACTAGACCTTCAACTACACAACAGCCAAATAAAATACTTAAAAAAAACTTTTTAAAAAACCACGTTTTTCTTGTGGACTAAAAAGTAGAAAATAACTATTTACATACATTTGATGACAAAAAACGTGGGTACGTTCACCATCAAATTTCCCGACCCATCTGCCCGACCCACGTTTTTTGTCATCAAATGTATGTAAATAGTTATTTTCTACTTTTTAGTCCACAAGAAAAACGTGGTTTTTTAAAAAGTTTTTTTTAGTATTTTATTTTCTCCTTTTTAGTCCGTTGCTACACATGAAAAACGTGGTTTTTAAAAAAGTTTTTTATATAGTTTATTTTCTACTTTATCTAATGACTTGATTAAGTATGACTTGACTAAGTGTTTATAAATACACGGACTAAAAATCTTGAGCGACCAGGATTCGAACCTGGGTTGTCGCGGTCACAACGCGAAGTACTAACCACTATACGATCACGGCCAGCGCGCTCACATCGATTGGGGCCGAAGTAACTGTGTCAATAGGCCTTCAGTCTTGTCGGTATCTTTAGAAATCATGTCCTCAATTTTATGGTCCTTAGGGCGTAATTAAATTAAGCTAATTACGGTCTCTAATTGCTAGTTTTTATGATTGCATCTGAAATTGTTAGGCGAAAGTAGCCTGCATGCCAAATTTCAGATCTATAGAGCAATCAGAAGTGGGCTAATTTTCGATGTCAATTTTAACAACAAACAAACACACGCGAAGCTGAGTTAATAAAAACGTGTTAAAATAAAATTCGACACTTCACACTTCAATACTTTATACTATACCAACGAAACCATATCAGTGTAAGCCCTGCTAGGGGGGGATACCTAAAATCTACCCTTCTAGGCTTATCTATTCTAACTAACTGTCCGGTCAGTGCAAGCCCGGCTAAACCCAGACTGGTTAATAACCTAACCTTAGTCTAAATAATGAAAACAAAAAAAAGCTTTAACAATAATATAAAATTTATTTCATGGAACCAAAATTATTATAAAAAAACTAGAATCTAGATCTAGACAAAACATAAAAATTTAGGACATACAAAACAAACAGAACTCAACGAAACAAAACACCCAATTTCGGACCACCGTCCATACACCACAAACGTGACACAGAAACTCTTCAACACACAGGCCTCGACATTCCAGCAGAATGTCCCTCCCTGTCGACGCCCCACATTCACGAACAAAGAAACCAATACTACGAACAAAGAAACCAATGCTACGCACAAGAAAATAGTCCCTAATACAACAATAACTTACATTCAGGATATAAAGCAAAGTGGAGCCACACTCCAAAACAAAGTTTGCATAAATAATAACATCAAAATATAAGCAAGACACAATAACCAGGCTATCAATCATTTTAAAATAAAAATCATATCAGCGCCATAATAGCGGACTACTTAACTAAAAACCACAACAATTCTCAAAGGAACACAAAAAGTGACATTCACCTTTTTGTAATAAAATAATAATTAAATAACTCCCCAGCCCCTTACATTCACCCCCTGTAAAGCTTGCAGTACCTGCAAGCAATAAAAATTCAAAAATGCAGATACCAGACATGTGAACAGAACAATGTTAAAAAAATAGATGAACAGATTAAAAGCGGGATACATTATTATGTTGCCATAACAGTTACTGGCTATGTGGCCCAGCTGGTGACATTTGAAGCAGAACCTGGTCCTCACAGTCGGTCTCTGCTTGTCGGGTGCAAACCGCGTTCCCCTTGGGGAAACGAGAGCAGAAATACTAGAGATTTGTGCTGCCAAATTGTCTACTCTGTCCTCCAGGTTGGATGTAGTGGGAGGTGCAAATGTTTGCACATCAGGCCTTGTGTTTAGAGTTGTAACACTCTTAGATTCTCTGCCTGGGCATTCGTCCTGTGCCCACCTGATAGCCGCATCCCTCAGGACAATAAATGACGCCTTTTGGTCACAGAAGACCATTTCTTCCAGCTGACGCCTAACAGAGGGTTGATTAAGGTTCTGAACAAACTGGTCTCGCAGGAAGACTGGACTCACAGGGGCCCTGTGCAGGTTTGTTTGCCTGGCTGTGAGCACCCTAAAGGCTTGGTGCAGACGGTGTGAATAAGACCTCACTGTCTCATTTGGGCTTTGCACCACCCTTTGAAACTGGGCCATCAGTTGGGGGATGCTACGCTTTTCCCCGTAAATGTCCCTCAGGAGTATTAAAGTTGCCTCAGGGTCCTGCTCCAGATCATTGCCCCTACATCGGAGCTCCTCTTTAACAGACTCCCCAAGGTGCTCCCAGAGGAGGTCTTTTCTTTCTTCAGCAGAGAGGTCTTTCCTCGCCCTCCATGCAACCTGCACCTCTTCAATGAAACGTTCCACCAACGAGGCATGGCTGTCTCCATGGAACCTCTGGATTTTAACCTCTCTGGGTGGCACAATAATGATGTTCATCGGGTGCCCCGCCATCTCGTCCGAATTGGGTGTTTAAACAATCCCTATACTAAACACAAAAAACTAAACACATATGGTTCCAAAAAGGGCCTATCAAAAACAAAAATTTATCTAAGCTACACTAGCCCTAGAAAAAAAATTTAACTAGACTAAAGCACTGACCCCACTCGTGCTACCAATTTGTAAGCCCTGCTAGGGGGGGATACCTAAAATCTACCCTTCTAGGCTTATCTATTCTAACTAACTGTCCGGTCAGTGCAAGCCCGGCTAAACCCAGACTGGTTAATAACCTAACCTTAGTCTAAATAATGAAAACAAAAAAAAAGCTTTAACAATAATATAAAATTTATTTCATGGAACCAAAATTATTATAAAAAAACTAGAATCTAGATCTAGACAAAACATAAAAATTTAGGACATACAAAACAAACAGAACTCAACGAAACAAAACACCCAATTTCGGACCACCGTCCATACACCACAAACGTGACACAGAAACTCTTCAACACACAGGCCTCGACATTCCAGCAGAATGTCCCTCCCTGTCGACACCCCACATTCACGAACAAAGAAACCAATACTACGAACAAAGAAACCAATGCTACGCACAAGAAAATAGTCCCTAATACAACAATAACTTACATTCAGGATATAAAGCAAAGTGGAGCCACACTCCAAAACAAAGTTTGCATAAATAATAACATCAAAATATAAGCAAGACACAATAACCAGGCTATCAATCATTTTAAAATAAAAATCATATCAGCGCCATAATAGCGGACTACTTAACTAAAAACCACAACAATTCTCAAAGGAACACAAAAAGTGACATTCACCTTTTTGTAATAAAATAATAATTAAATAACTCCCCAGCCCCTTACATCAGCAACAGCCTTCCGCCGTTACTCCTAAATCTAAACGATTAATCAAAACTTACCAAACAAGTACAATACTTGTCATTACAAAACTCTATACACGAGAACAGATTTTTAATTCAAAGTCAGAGAAAATGAGACTTATAAGCATTTTTAAAAACCAAAATTGCACGTGTTTTGGCACGCCTCGTCAAGAGCTGGAGCGACCACTAAAACAACATTAAAATTAGATAACCGTTTGACATGTTCGAAATTTAAATTACGAATTTATTTAATCGTTTTCTATATCAATTATGTGACACCAAATTAAAAAGGCAAAGTGACTGGTAAAAAGCGCCCCGACCTTTCCAAATTAGGGAGGTGGGGTTGTATGTTTACCATCGAGAATTAATATACGCCTATATCGATCTAATTTTAAGGTGGGGTTGCAAAATTGATAGTTCGACCTGGGCGCTGAAGTAGATCGCTACTCTTTTCTATATTACCATCTATAGTTTATAAAAGATAATCAAAGTTATTATTTATTAGGTACTTTTTGATAATAGCGATTAAACCTTTTTGCTCCTCCCACCCCCCAGGGATACGCCCTAGGCGACCGCCTAGTTCGCCTTATAGGTAGCGCCGACCCGGTGTCCAGTTCCTCCCACTTCTTTTATAGAAGACTCCTACATAACATTCATACACACCAGTTTAGGTCTATTTCATTATTGTATTTGCTATTTCATTATTGTATTTTCTATTTCGTTATTGTATTTGCTATTTAATTATTGTATTTGCTATTTCATTATTGTATTTGCTATTTCATTATTGTATTTGCTATTTCAATATTGTATTTTCTATTTCGTTATTGTATTTGCTATTTCATTATTGCATTTGCTATTTCATTATTGTATTTTCTATTTCGTTATTGTATTTGCTATTTCATTATTGCATTTGCTATTTCATTATTGTATTTCCTATTTCATTATTGTATTTGCTATTTCGTTATTGTAGGCCTATTTGCTTTTTCATTTTTGTATTTACTATTTCATTATTGTATTTGTTATTTCATTATTGTATTTGCTCTTTCATTATTGTATTTTGTTATTTCAGTATTGTATTTGCTATTTCATTATTGTATTTGTTATTTCATTATTGTATTTGTTATTTCATTATTGTATTTGTTATTTCATTATTGTATTTGCTATTTCATTATTGCATTTGCTATTTCATTATTGTATTTCCTATTTCATTATTGTATTTGCTATTTCGTTATTGTAGGCCTATTTGCTTTTTCATTTTTGTATTTACTATTTCATTATTGTATTTGTTATTTCATTATTGTATTTGTTATTTCATTATTGTATTTGTTATTTTATTATTGTATTTGTTATTTCATTATTGTATTTGTTATTTCATTATTGTATTTGTTATTTCATTATTGTATTTGTTATTTCATTATTGTATTTGCTATTTCATTATTGTATTTGCTATTTCATTATTGTATTTGCTATTTCATTATTGTATTTTCTATTTCGTTATTGTATTTGCTATTTTATAATTGTATTTGCTATTTTATTATTGTATTTTCTATTTCATTATTGTATTTGCTTTTTCATTATTGTATTTGCTATTTCATTATTGTATTTTCTATTTCATTACTGTATTTGCTATTTCATTATTGCATTTGCTATTTCATTATTGTATTTCCTATTTCATTACTGTATTTGCTATTTCGTTATTGTAGGCCTATTTGCTTTTTCATTTTTGTATTTACTATTTCATTATTGTATTTGTTATTTCATTATTGTATTTGCTATTTCATTATTGTATTTGTTATTTCATTATTGTATTTGCTATTTCATTATTGTATTTGTTATTTCATTATTGTATTTGTTATTTCATTATTGTATTTGTTATTTCATTATTGTATTTGTTATTTCATTATTGTATTTGTTATTTCATTATTGTATTTGTTATTTCATTATTGTATTTGTTATTTCATTATTGTATTTGTTCTTTTATTATTGTATTTGTTATTTCATTATTGTATTTGTTATTTCATTATTGTATTTGTTATTTCATTATTGTAGGCCTATTTGCTTTTTCATTTTTGTATTTACTATTTCATCGTTGTATTTGCTATTTCTTTATTGTATTTGCTATTTCATTATTGTATTTGCTATTTCATTATTGTATTTTCTATTTCGTTATTGTATTTGCTATTTCATTATTGTATTTTCTATTTCGTTATTGTATTTGCTATTTAATTATTGTATTTGCTATTTCAATATTGTATTTTCTATTTCGTTATTGTATTTGCTATTTCATTATTGCATTTGCTATTTCATTATTGTATTTTCTATTTCGTTATTGTATTTGCTATTTCATTATTGCATTTGCTATTTCATTATTGTATTTTCTATTTCGTTATTGTATTTGCAATTTCATTATTGCATTTGCTATTTCATTATTGTATTTGCTATTTCATTATTGTATTTGCTATTTCATTATTGTATTTCCTATTTCTTTATTGTATTTGCAATTTCATTATTGTATTTGCTATTTCATTATTGTATTTGCTATTTCTTTATTGTATTTGCTATTTCGTTATTGTAGGCCTATTTGCTTTTTCATTTTTGTATTTACTATTTCATTATTGTATTTGTTATTTCATTATTGTATTTGCTATTTCATTATTGTATTTGTTATTTCATTATTGTATTTGCTGTTTCATTATTGTATTTGTTATTTCATTATTGTATTTGTTATTTCATTATTGTATTTGTTATTTCATTATTGTATTTGTTATTTCATTATTGTATTTGTTATTTCATTATTGTATTTGTTATTTCATTATTTTATTTGTTATTTCATTATTGTATTTGTTATTTCATTATTGTATTTGTTATTTCATTATTGTATTTGCTATTTCATTATTGTATTTGCTATTTCATTATTGTATTTGCTATTTCATTATTGTATTTTCTATTTCGTTATTGTATTTGCTATTTTATAATTGTATTTGCTATTTCATTATTGTATTTTCTATTTCATTATTGTATTTGCTTTTTCATTATTGTATTTGCTATTTCATTATTGTATTTTCTATTTCTTTATTGTATTTGCAATTTCATTATTGCATTTGCTATTTCATTATTGTATTTGCTATTTCATTATTGTATTTGCTATTTCATTATTGTATTTCCTATTTCTTTATTGTATTTGCTATTTCATTATTGTATTTTCTATTTCGTTATTGTATTTGCTATTTCATTATTGCATTTGCTATTTCATTATTGTATTTCCTATTTCATTATTGTATTTGCTATTTCGTTATTGTAGGCCTATTTGCTTTTTCATTTTTGTATTTACTATTTTATTATTGTATTTGTTATTTCATTATTGTATTTGTTATTTCATTATTGTATTTGTTATTTCATTATTGTATTTGTTCTTTCATTATTGTATTTGTTATTTCATTATTGTATTTGTTATTTCATTATTGTATTTGTTATTTCATTATTGTAGGCCTATTTGCTTTTTCATTTTTGTATTTACTATTTCATCGTTGTATTTGCTATTTCTTTATTGTATTTGCTATTTCATTATTGTATTTGCTATTTCATTATTGTATTTTCTATTTCGTTATTGTATTTGCTATTTCATTATTGTATTTTCTATTTCGTTATTGTATTTGCTATTTAATTATTGTATTTGCTATTTCAATATTGTATTTTCTATTTCGTTATTGTATTTGCTATTTCATTATTGCATTTGCTATTTCATTATTGTATTTTCTATTTCGTTATTGTATTTGCTATTTCATTATTGCATTTGCTATTTCATTATTGTATTTTCTATTTCGTTATTGTATTTGCAATTTTATTATTGCATTTGCTATTTCATTATTGTATTTGCTATTTCATTATTGTATTTGCTATTTCATTATTGTATTTCCTATTTCTTTATTGTATTTGCAATTTCATTATTGTATTTGCTATTTCATTATTGTATTTGCTATTTCTTTATTGTATTTGCTATTTCGTTATTGTAGGCCTATTTGCTTTTTCATTTTTGTATTTACTATTTCATTATTGTATTTGTTATTTCATTATTGTATTTGCTATTTCATTATTGTATTTGTTATTTCATTATTGTATTTGCTGTTTCATTATTGTATTTGTTATTTCATTATTGTATTTGTTATTTCATTATTGTATTTGTTATTTCATTATTGTATTTGTTATTTCATTATTGTATTTGTTATTTCATTATTGTATTTGTTATTTCATTATTGTATTTGTTATTTCATTATTGTATTTGTTATTTCATTATTGTATTTGTTATTTCATTATTGTATTTGCTATTTCATTATTGTATTTGCTATTTCATTATTGTATTTGCTATTTCATTATTGTATTTTCTATTTCGTTATTGTATTTGCTATTTTATAATTGTATTTGCTATTTCATTATTGTATTTTCTATTTCATTATTGTATTTGCTTTTTCATTATTGTATTTGCTATTTCATTATTGTATTTTCTATTTCGTTATTGTATTTGCAATTTCATTATTGCATTTGCTATTTCATTATTGTATTTGCTATTTCATTATTGTATTTGCTATTTCATTATTGTATTTCCTATTTCTTTATTGTATTTGCTATTTCATTATTGTATTTTCTATTTCGTTATTGTATTTGCAATTTCATTATTGCATTTGCTATTTCATTATTGTATTTGCTATTTCATTATTGTATTTGCTATTTCATTATTGTATTTGCTACTTCATTATTGTATTTGCTATTTCATTATTGTATTTGCTATTTCATTATTGTATTTGCTATTTCATTATTGTATTTTCTATTTCGTTATTGTATTTGCTATTTCATTATTGCATTTGCTATTTCATTATTGTATTTGCTATTTCATTATTGTATTTGCTATTTCATTATTGTATTTCCTATTTCTTTATTGTATTTGCAATTTCATTATTGTATTTGCTATTTCATTATTGTATTTGCTATTATATTATTGTATTTGCTATTTCATTATGTATTTGCCAGCTTGTTTTTCTACTTTAAATAGTAAATTAATTTTCAAAAATTTACCTTTGAATTGTATTAAGATTGAAATATTCATGCACCTCAGCACAGTAAAAATGTAAAAAAAAACATGCTCCATTAGGGTCAAAATTTATTTTAAAAAAAAGCAATAAACTAGGGGAGGGGAATGCCCTGATCCCAAATATTACATATATATACACAAAGATGTGTGTTATTATATTTGTATGTGTTTGTATATGAGTGTAAGTAAGCGTGTGCATACAAATCGGTGTGTTATTTCAACACAACACACGCTCCTAGAAGATTGTTGTATGTGGTCAAGTCCATGGTGAGTACACAATTAATGTTTGACAACTTGCATTGCTCAGGCGAGCACGTGCTAAATGGTGCTGTCAGACCCCCCTGTCGGATGTCCAATGGGGATAGTGCCAGAGGTGGATGTCACTGCCACGCCCCTGTGGGGAGGGGGGTCGTCAGAGGCGCTGGCGTCGCGGAATAAACTCTGAGAAAACAAGAAAATAATTTTAAAAGTGTCGATTTGAAAATAATTTTAGAAGTGTCGGTTTGAAAATAATTTTAGAAGTGTCGGTTTGAAAATAATTTTAGAAGTGTCGGTTTGAAAATAATTTTAGAATCTCGATTTGAAAATAATTTTAGAATGTCGATTTGAAAATAATTTTAGAATGTCGATTTGAAAATAATTTTAGAATGTCGATTTGAAAATAATTTCAGACTGTCGATTTGAAAATAATTTTAGAAGTGTCGGTTTGAAAATAATTTTAGAATGTCGATTTGAAAATAATTTTAGAATGTCGATTTGAAAATAATTCTAGAAGTGTCGGTTTGAAAATAATTTTAGAAGTGTCGGTTTGAAAATAATTTTAGAATGTCGATTTGAAAATAATTTTAGAATGTCGGTTTGAAAATAATTTTAGAAGTGTCGGTTTGAAAATAATTTTAGAAGTGTCGATTTGAAAATAATTTTAGAATGTCGGCTTTGAAAATAATTTTAGAAGTGTCGGTTTGAAAATAATTATAGAGTGTCGATTTGAAAATAATTTTAAAATGTCGATTTGAAAATAATTTTAAAATGTTGATTTGAAAATAATTATAGAATGTCGATTTGAAAATAATTTTAGAATGTCGATTTGAAAATAATTTTAGAATGTCGATTTGAAAATAATTTTAGAATGGCGATTGTAAAACAACTTTAGCGTTTTTGATAACCAGAAGAAATACAAAAGAAATCTAAATCTAAACCGTTTTTGCTAAGGGGTCATCCATAAATGACGTCACAATCGTAGGGGGGAGGGGGGTCCGTAATTTTGTGACGATGCGTGATGAGGGGGGGGGGGGGGGGGGTTCAGATGTTGCGACGGCACACTTTCGCATTATAAAAAAGCAATGTTAGAAAACGAATTTTAGACGTTATTTCGCATTTTAGATAACTGTTTTAATAAATTGTAATAGTTTAGACAAGATTTTAGAAAAAATATCGATGTTTAAAAAAAATTCAACTGCAATTTTGAGAGGGGGGGGGTTGTAGGTTGAGGTGTGACGTCATTTTATGGGGGGGGGGGGGGTTCTGGCTTTTTGTGACGACGTGTGACAACTGTGACAATCGTCAAAAAAGCGTGTCGTCATTTATGGATGACCCCTAACTTAAAAGAAAAATGTTCCAATAAATTTACACTTCGTCTGGTGTTAGGGCGTTGTGTTAATCCAGACAAAGATTAGACCATATACTTAAAGTTAACAAAGTGGCATCTATACAGAAGTCTTTAGAAAAAACTTCAACATACCAGCGGGTCCGTATTGAAATAAAATATTTGAGAACTACCTGTTTTATTTTAATGTTTTTTTTTTAAAATATAGTTCTTGAAATCATTTTGAGGTTAATAGAATGGTTTCTTAAGACCAAAGAACAGAGTATGAAATTGTTAGTGTCCGCTCATTAAGTTCTGTGTAAGACAGTGTACGAGTTTGCGGAACGACCTTCACCTTGGTTGTGACGTACAAAGGATTCTCTTTGGCCGTGACGTCAAACGTTGGCTGGTCATCTTGGGACGTCCCGATCAGCTCCATCTCTCTAAACACAGCCTGTGGTCAGTTAAACACATGGCTCGTGTCATACAGACATGTCATTCAGACGTGTGATACACACATGTCATTCAGATGTCATACAAATGTCATACACACATGTCATTTAGACGTGTCATTCAGACATGTCATTCAGATGTCATACAGGAATTTCATTCAGATGTCATACAGACATGTCATTCAGATGTCATACAGACATGTCATTCAGATGTCATTCAGATATGTCATTCAGATGTCATACGCACATGTCATACAGAATGCTACTTAAACCATATCATACGGAATTCCACTTTAAAATCTTATTCACACATAACATTCATTCATGTCATACACACATGCAATTAACACATGCTATTCCGTTATGTATTACAGAAATGTCATTCTGTCATGTCATTTAGAAACATGTCGAGTCAGATAGAGCAACATGTTATACACACAAATCATATAGAAATGTCATATATCTTTCTAATACAGATCTGTCAAAATGCATATCATGCATACATGTCATAGAGATATATTATAAGACATATAGATATGTACTATGGATATGTCCTACAGACATATCATACAAACATGGAATACAAACATGTCATACATATATGTCATACAGACATAACTGAGATCCAGCCACCTTCTTACACAGACACACACACACAAACAAAAAACACAGACACACAGACACACAAACACACAGACAAACACACACAGACACACACCCACAGAGACACACACAGACACACACACACACAGACACACAGACACACAAACACACAGACACACAGACAAACACACACAGACACACACACAGACACACACACACAGACACACACCCACAGAGACACACACAGACACACACAGACACAGACACACAGACACACAAACACACAGACAAACACACACAGACACACAGACACACACACAGACACACAGACACACAAACGCACAGACACACACCCACAGACACACACACACACACACAGACACACACACACAGACACACACACACACACAATGGGGTTAGACGTACATTCCCGTCATCCAGTGGCGAGACGTCAAAAAGCGGGTTGGCGAAACCTGGGTCAATGTGGGCCGCTGTCCTGGGTTGGGTTGACCTTGGCATGGACGGGAGGAACAGACCACGCCTGTGGAGGTAGGGGGGGGGGGGGGAATTGGAGAAACGGTTGGAATTAAAGTCTGGGGAATATTATTTCGATAGTCTAAGTGCTACAATATATGTGGGTGGGTGTATATTTGTGCTTGTATTTTAGTGTGTTTGTGTGTGTGTCTGTGTGTGTCTGTGTGTGTGTGTGTGTGCATGCGTGTATGAACTGTTGTATGTGTAAATTAAGCCAAAAAACACAAATAAAACGAATAGGTAATGAGTAACAACGACCAGATAGTAGTGTCAATTTCAGTGTGCCCTTATGTGTGTTTCTGCGTGAGTTCGGTCCTTTTTCCTACATTTATAGCCATTAGTATAAATATCGGTGTTGTCTACCATAGTTATAAAATATATAAGAGGCTAAAAAAAATCGTTGAAAATAATTTTAGAATGTCGATTGGGAAACTAATTTTAGCGATTAGAAAACCAGAATAAACACGGAAGAAACGAATGCAATATACCAGGGGATACAATCGGTAAAATATTAACGGTGTAAAAAAATATGAGGTTGTCTACCTTGCAAAAGCCTTGTTCTATTGTTTTTGATTATTATAAATAAGTTTATAATCAAAGTCATTATAAATTTAAAATATGGTTAAAACGGAAAGACTTAACCTGAAATTTTAAAATTGTAGGTGTTGTACAGTTTAAATTTTTTTTTAAATTGAAATTTTATTCTAAATATTAGTCTAAACAACAGGAATAGGCAATGTACTAAAGTAACCATAATTTATTTGTTATTTGTAACAGGGCTTTAATGTTAGAAATTGAGTATGAGTTAGCAAGGGTATGTGTGTATGCATCGAAGTGTGTCTATGCGTGTATGTATGTATGTATGTATGCAAATGTGGTTGTATGTAAACTAGTACTTATAAGTATATCATGAACAATTACTGTGTGCACCAAAGTATGTATGTAATCAAGTTTGTCTTTGCGTACGTAAGCAAGTTATATATATATATATATATATATATATATATATATATATATATATATATATATATATATATATATACATATATATATATATATATATATATATATATATATATATATATATATATATATACATATATATATACATATATATATATATATATATATATATACATATATATATATATATATATATATATATATATATATATATATATATATATATATATATATATATATATATATATATATATATATATATATATATATATATATGTGTGTATGTATGTATGTATGTATGAAGTAGGTCTGTATGTAGGCTATATAATCAAGTCGAAAACTGACCCACCCGCTGACTCTAAAGACGAAGACGACGATGATTGTGATGATGAGCAGAACGCCGACGATGACGCCCAGGATAATCCCGGCTAATGACACCGTGGTCAAGCTTTGGTCACCTAGAATAGAAAAAAAAACATTCTGAAAATTTTATTTTTTGTGTGTTAACCATACAACCATCAACACTGCACATACACATAATTTAAAAAGCGAACATCGTAACACATCATAAATTGAACATATTCGTTTTGTTTTAGATGATTTAAGATTTAATTATATAGAAGTAAAGTTCAATATCTGGTGAATTAGGATTAGTGATATTGGAAGTGTAGTTCATGAATGAGGTTTTTCTGGTTGTGAATCTATTTACCATTGTCATTACGTTCTTCTATATATATATATATATATATATATATATATATATATATATATATATATATATATATATTGTGATGACGCAAGATTACGTCAGACATGTTTAGCAGATATAGGTTAGCAGAAACAGACGATAGGCCTAGTTGGTTGGGTAGAGAGGCCAATGGGCGCACAGGGCTGACCGGTCACGTGGGACGGTCAGCTGACCACTGAGGCGTGGGGCAGGAGAGCGATAGGCGAGGACGGTGTTAGGTAGCGGTCAGAGACGGCCGAGAATGTAGATAGTTAGGAGATCATGATTAGATAGCGAAGAGTAGAGAAGGTGTTAGGTTGTAGAATGTAGATAGTGTTAGGATTGGTCGTGGGAGTTAGTAGTATAGTGAACAGTCAGTAGTAGAAGTAAATAGTACAGTGTAGATCAGTTAGGTAGAAACTTGAACATATATATCATTTTAATAAAGAACAATTATAGTTGAACTTGAACTGCGTGTTGTTGGATTCATTCGTTGCCGCCAACATAAAACCCCCCACCCTCACAACTGGTGGAGCGCGGGTCGAGGACAGGAAAGACTGGGTATATCGGGTTACTCATGACGGAGTACATCTGGTGTACAGCTTTCTTCAACTCAACACAACAGCGGGTTTCTTCAACCGGAACGAGTGGATTACCAATACAAGGGAACAGTCACCATGTCCAAAAAGATAAGTACCTTCCACATTTTTTTAAACGTTGGGTTTAGACTTGTGCTGGATATTTGGTGCCAGCGGCTTTTCTGCCTTACACATTCTTATGTTACGCCCTGTTTTCTTAGTTTTGTTGACTTTCCTCTACACACACACATACACATACACAACCATGGAGGCAGAGTTTCAATGCTATAAACAGGGCATACCATTAGACAAAACAGGAGAAGAAGTTGAAACATTTGTAGAGAATAAGTTAGAAAACAAGATAGTCAAGATAGTAAGACATGTCAAGAACAAAAGCAGAGTTAGCGTTAGAATTAGTGAAACTGGAAGTACAGCACACAGATAACACGCAACTGCCCTAGAACATCAACCCCATGATCAAGAATGTGACCCGGACCTTCCCCATAAATGATTTTGAACAACGGACAAAAGTGAAGTCAAGTCGAGTTTTTGTGTTGATCTAAGTAGTCGAGGAAATCGACGTGAAGTCGTACAGTCAGAAGTCAGTGTAGTCAAATCTGAAGTCAATTGTGTTATTGAAGTCAGTGAAGTATAAGTCAGAACTGAAGTCAAAGAAGTTATTTGAAGTCAGTCAAGTCAGTCAATGTTGTTAAAGTCGTATTTGAGGTCATAGTGACGTAGTTGAAGTCATGTTGCAGTCAAAGAAAAGTCTTTGAAGTTATATTAAAGTCGTTGAGGTCATAGTGATGAAGTGAAATCGTCGAAGTTATAGTGAAGTCTTTGAAGTCAAAGTGATGTCGTTGAAGTCATATTGAAGTCGTTGAAGTCAAAGTTAAAGTCTTTGAAGTCATATTGAAGTTGTTGAAGTCAAAGTGAAGTCTTTGAAGTCATATTGAAGTTGTTGAAGTCAAAGTGAAGTCTTTGAAGTCATATTGAAGTCGTTGAAGTCAAGGAAAAGTCATTGAAGTCAAAGTGAAGACGTTTAAGTCGTCGAAGTTTAAGTCAGTCAGTGAAGTCTTTTAAGTTGAATTGAAGTCAGTCAGTGAAATCTGTCGTCTAGGTCAAGTTAGTCGGCAAATGGAAGTAGTTGAAATCGTCGAAGTAAAGTTAATCGTGAAAGTGAAATAAGTCAAGTTACTGAAGTCAAAGTGAAATAAGTGAAATTACTGAAGTCAGTTAAAGTGAAATGAGTCGAGTTACTGAAGTCAAAATTGAAGTCAGTCATTAAGTCAACCAGCCAGTTTAAGTCGTCAAAAGTCAGATAGTGAGAGCTGCTCCACTATATGATCACGTGTTGAAATGGCACGATACACACTCACATGTCTATTCTTTTTGTGAAGCTATTTCTAAGCTCTAGTAGTGTTTACGTCTATTGAGTTTATTAGGCTCTACAGATTGTTGTTAGATTAGAGTGTACTGATTTTTTTTATTTTGGTTATGTTGTAATGTTATTTTTTTATGTTTTTTATGCCGCCAGACAAATGTTCAGCACGTATAAATTTGGGATTGAGGTTTTTTTTTTAATGGAAGGTACCTCTGTCTGAATACTTGTCTGCGCGGGCACTAAGATGGTCACGTAAAGCCATTGCTCATAATCTCGTAATACAATTTCAGACCCACCAGCGCTATTCAGAATGAGACGAGATGAAGCAGACACTTCAAAGAATGCCGCCACCTGAAGCCCTGATTACGTTGAGTTACCTGGACAGCGAACAGCCCTGCCGAACAGCGAATTGCCCTGGTCAAGATAGCGGACGCATCGCCACCGCTTCGCCCCCGCACTGGAGTTGAATAACAGACCGCCAGCTACGTACACCTACGTCGGCACATACAAAGGGTAGAAGACCCATCGTCCAAGTTCCCAGCGTCGGAATGTTACGTCATTGTTCACCAGCGCATCAGACAGCTCCAGTTCATCGTATAACCACTCTACGTGGACGTCTCAACCAGCGTTGAGTTTGTTGCGTCATCACATTGACCAACGAAAGTTACGCCTACACCCGCCTCACGGGAACTTACGTAGACCAACGCCACAACCCACCCACCACAGATGAACGCCAATAATTACATAACACTTACACACACACACACTTACACTGCTCGCAGAGCCCGTTCAACCAGTTACACATTACCACTACATTCACTCAAGGCCAGTACACGACAACCTAGCCAGAACTGAGTTGCACATGATTGGATTCACACATACCATGAAACATAGACATACATTATCAAGCAGAGACACCACAGACGTCAGGATACTTGCACGAGAACTAGAACAATGACATTTTTTTTTCAGGAACACAGACACAAGATTTTATGTTTTTGTAAACTGTGCTGTCCCATTTTGTATTTGATTTATATGATTGATGTTAGGGATAGAATAGAGTAGTAAGATAGATAGTTGTTGATGTATTAGATTAGTAGCAGACGCTGAAAAATATAATTTGTCAGCTACAGAAAGGGAGGGAGATATGTGATGACGCAAGATTACGTCAGACATGTTTAGCAGATATAGGTTAGCAGAAACAGACGATAGGCCTAGTTGGTTGGGTAGAGAGGCCAATGGGCGCACAGGGCTGACCGGTCACGTGGGACGGTCAGCTGACCACTGAGGCGTGGGGCAGGAGAGCGATAGGCGAGGACGGTGTTAGGTAGCGGTCAGAGACGGCCGAGAATGTAGATAGTTAGGAGATCATGATTAGATAGCGAAGAGTAGAGAAGGTGTTAGGTTGTAGAATGTAGATAGTGTTAGGATTGGTCGTGGGAGTTAGTAGTATAGTGAACAGTCAGTAGTAGAAGTAAATAGTACAGTGTAGATCAGTTAGGTAGAAACTTGAACATATATATCATTTTAATAAAGAACAATTATAGTTGAACTTGAACTGCGTGTTGTTGGATCCATTCGTTTCGCATCGTAAAACCCCCACCCTCACATATATATATATATATATATATATATATATATATATATATATATATACAGCTACGAGCAAACATTTTGGAAATAAAAATTTGCCTTCGACTTGCCAAATTGACTTTTTTATTAAACGTAACCTGTTTATTGATCCATGTCTGATTGATTTGTCCTTAATTGACCACCGTGGTTTAGCAGACCTGACCTACTTTTGTCCTGTCGTTTGCCCGGATTTTACAGGCACTGACCCCATCACCGGAACTGCCCTCAAGTTACCTGACGTGACCTACAAACCCAGATTCACAACGGTCAGTTCTACTGTCCCCTGGTTTGATTTGACCCACTGACCTGGATATGACCGACTGACCTGTGTGTTGGTCTGGGCCCGGGGGGGTGTAGGGCTCCCCGTAGTTGTCGATCATGTGGTCGATAGCAAAAACATGAGAACCGCTGTTGATATCTGATGGACAAAACATGGCTCGTGACAACAGACACAGCAAAAATATGAGAACCGCTGTTGATATCTGACGGACAAAACAAGACTCGTGACAACAATAGACACAGCAAAAATATGAGAACCGCTGTTGATATCTGACGGACAAAACAAGACTCGTGACAACACACACAGCAAAAATATGAGAACCGCTGTTGATATCTGACGGACAAAACAAGACTCGTGACAACAATAGACACAGCAAAAATATGAGAACCGCTGTTGATATCTGACGGACAAAACAAGACTCGTGACAACAATAGACACAGCAAAAATATGAGAACCGCTGTTGATATCTGACGGACAAAACAAGACTCGTGACAACAATAGACACAGCAAAAATATGAGAACCGCTGTTGATATCTGACGGACAAAACAAGACTCGTGACAACACACACAGCAAAAATATGAGAACCGCTGTTGATATCTGATGGACAAAACAAGCCTCGTGACAACAGTATATAAATTCAAAGAGTGACAGTTGCTAATTGATTATTTGGGGTAAAAAGTTACCCTTTAAACTTGACGGTCCATACGGCAAATGAAGTAGAGTTCACCTGTTTCTATGAGTGTGACCACGGCATATGAAGGAATAGTGTGGTCAGTAGTATACCCACCCGCCATTGATTTCCCAAACGTGAGTCAGGTACCCATCAGAGCTGGGTGGGCTTAGAGATGTCTTAAGAACCCGAGCCCGGGTTCCGAACTCGAGACTCTCGCAGTTGTTAGCTCTAACCTACGACCACGCCGTCACTGTATACCATCTCAAGAGGCCCTGAAATTCCTGGCTCCCTTCTGCAGTGCGGTCAGCTCAGTAGTAATCCACCCCAACTGCTAACTCGACCAACGCTCCACCACCCCCCCCCCCAACCCCACCGCAACTTCTATCCCCCCTCACAGCCCCCCTCCCACCGCTTCTACCCCCCCCCTCACCACCCCCCTCCCACCGCAACTTCTACCCCCCCCCCCCTCACCGCACCCCTCCCACCGCAACTTCTATCCTCCCCCTCACCGCACCCCTCCCACCGCAACTTCTATCCTCCCCCTCACCGCACCCCTCCCACCACAACTTCTATCCCCCTCACCGCCTTCTCCCACCACAACTTCTATCCCCCTCACTGCCTCTCCCCCTAACTTACAACCCAACACAAAAAATTCCTCACTTCCACAAACCAACCCCCACCCTCCCCCCACCGACACCCCCCCCCCCATCAACTGACGAGTACTGACGCCCGTACAGCGCCCATGACGTCACAGCTCACCTGTCTTAAGGGCGTCCCTCAGCACCGCCGCCCACTGTAAACTTTTCACCTGGTCTGAGTCGCTCAGCACCACCTGTACCCAGCCTTCGTTGGTCAGTGACGTGTACAGCTTGACGCCATCGCTGGCCTGTTGTGTTTAGTTCAGTTGTTTTCATCAATAATTTGTGTGCGTATGTGTGTGTGAGTGTGTGTGTGCGTATGTGTATGTGTGTGTCGGGGGGTGGGGGGGGGGGGGGTTAATAAAAATATAAACAAAGAGTACATGTCTAAATCAAGCCAAGACCTAACGCTGTAAAGCGTGAGTCATCAGTTCCTGGTCAATGGAGTTGAAAGCTGAGCTTAATTAACTCAAACTCTAAGCTCCGATTAAACATATCCATGGCTTGGCTTTAAGCATTTAAGGAAATGATATACTAAAACCATGCGTTTGAAATGACTACTTTTTTCTTTCTCTAACTCTTGTCAGGTACTCATCATAGCTGAGCGAGCTCAATGGGACTTAACTATCCTTAGAATGTGGAATGGTGTGGTCAGGGAGTAGAGCGCTCGACTGCTAACCCGAAAGTCTCGAGTTCGGATCCCGAACACATCCGTAAGTCCACCCAGCTCTGATAAGTACCTAACTTTTTTTTAGGTAAAGTAAAGGCTGGACATTGTGCTGACTAAATTACTCCTTCGTGAGCGGATGTCACAGAAATAACTCTACTTCATCTGCCCCATTGGCCCCCAGATTCGAAGGGGCATCTTTATCTCTAGAAATGTTAACATGGAGTCGTCTGCTTACGTTTTTAGAGAACAAATTGTTGACGGCACTTTTAAAATTCTCGAAGTTAAAGCCGTAACCGGTTGTCAAGTTAAACACTGCTCCTATTTATTATAATAAAAAAAAGTAATACAAAATTTAAAAAAAAAGAATAAATAATTATTTGGAAACGAAATAATAATAATTTTAAATACTAAATAGTAATCATGTTAAACATGTATCATGATTAAAATAAATTAGTAATCATAGCTGAATAGCTAATTGAAAAAACAGAAGAATAGATTTTCACAACCTAACTGTGATTGTAAAAGGTAAGTAAAACAGCATCAGTTGAATTTTCAAACATCAAGTCACCTATCACACATCTGTTGAACTATCACACATCAACTGACCTATCACACATCAACTGACCTATCACACATCAACTGACCTATCACACATCAACTGACCTATCACACATCAACTGACCTATCACACATCAACTGACCTATCACACATCAACTGACCTATCATTTACACGTGAACGTACCACCACACATTCGTCTGACACGCGCCATTTGACCTAACAAACATCAGATGACCTCTAGCACATCACGTGACCTACCACACATCTTGCAGCACGCCCCCACGGGCTGTATGGCGTTTTTACACCGGGGTCGCGTGCATCTTTGTCCGGCGTAGGAGCAAATTTGTTTGGCGATCTGCGAGTTGGAAATGTGAATATAACAATGTCATGAAAGTTGGAAATGTGAATATAACAATGGCATGAAAGTTGGAAATGTGAATATAACGAAGACATGAAAGTTGGAAATGTGAATATAACGAAGACATGAAAGTTGGAAATGTGAATATAACGAAGACATGAAAGTTGGAAATGTGAATATAACGAAGACATGAAAGTTGGAAATGTGAATATAACGAAGACATGAAAGTTGGAAATGTCAATGTAACAAGGACATGAAAGTTGGAAATGTGAATTTAACAAGGACATGAAAGTTGGAAATGTGAATGTAACAAGGACATGAAAGTTGGAAATGTTAATTTGTGGTGGGGACATAAATGTTGCAAATATGAATTAGCGATAAATACAGACAAGTTGTTAATGTGAATGTAACGAGGAAATACAAAAAAATTGAAAACGTGTGTGAAAACTTTTGTATCTTTAATCAACATTTCTTCGTGGAAGATGTAGATATGAATTTGTGTACATGGACATGTGAGTTATAATGTGAATTTATGACAGTGACATAGAAGTTGTAAATGTCATTTTGTGGCAGGGACATGGAAATTGCAAATGTGAATTTCTGATAAAGACACACGAGTTGTATATGTGAATTTCATATAAAGACACATAAGGTGTAAATGTGAATTTCTGATGAAGACATGAAAGTAGAAAATAGGAATTTGTGACGGGGACATTCAAATTGTAAATGTGAATTTGTTTTAGAGGGACATGTAAGTTGTAAATGTGAATTTTTGACAGGGACATGAAAGTTGCCAATGTGAATGTGTGGCGGGACATAAATGTTGCAAATATGAATTTGTGATAAAGACACACGAGTTGTAAATGTGGATTACTGACGAGGACATAAAAGTAGAAAATGTGAATATGTGACTGAACATGGAACTTATAAATGTGAATTTGTTTAAAGGGCCACGGAAGTTGTAAATGTGAATACAACGAGGAAATGAAAATAACAAATGTGAATTTGTAACAGAAAATGGAAGACGTGGATGTGCATTTGTGGCAGGACATGGAAATTGTGACGGGTACACATGTGAATTAGTGAAGGGGACATTGAAGTTGTAGATATGAATTAGTGAAGGGGACATTGAAGTTGTAGATATGAATGTGAAGTTTTGATGAGGTCAAAAGGTCAAACCTCGGGTCTGTCATTCCCGCACGGGCAGCCTCCCACCTGACTACAGCCGCGCGTGAATTCAAACCTGTCCGTCCCCACCCCCGGGCCCAGGGGGAACGTCCGTCTACCATAGGACGAGTTGAGGTATCTGCTGATGGTATCGCTGGAGTAGAAAGTCTGGAGGAGGAGAAATGGTTCTTTCATGAAGACATACATCGTTATATTGAGACGACATACACCGTCATATTAAAAACGACATACACCGTCATATTAAAACAACATACACCGTCATATTAAAACGACATACACCGCTATATTGAAATGACATACACCGTCATATTAAAACAACATACACCGTCATATTAAAACGACATACACCGCTATATTGAAATGACACACACCGTCATATTAAAACAACATACACCGTCATATTAAAACGACATACACCGCTATATTGAAATGACATACACCGTCATATTAAAACAACATACACCGTCATATTAAAACGACATACACCGCTATATTGAAATGACATACACCGTCATATTAAAACAACATACACCGTCATATTAAAACAACATACACCGTCATATTAAAACGACATACACCGCTATATTGTAACGACATACACCGCTATATTGTAACGACATACACCGCTATATTGTAACGACATACACCGCTATATTGTAACGACATACACCGCTATATTGTAACGACATACACCGTTATATTGAAATGACATACACGGCCATATTGAAATGACATACACCGATATGTTGAAATGACATACACCGTTATATTGAAATGACATACACCGTTATATTGAAATGACATACACGGCCATATTGAAATGACATACACCGATATGTTGAAATGACATACACCGTTATATTGAAATGACATACACCGTTATATTGAAATGACATACACGGCCATATTGAAATGACATACACTGTTATACTGAAATGACATACACCGTCATATTAAAACGACATACACCAATATTTCATTAAATGACATACACCGTCATATTAAAACGACATACACCAATATTTCATTAAATGACATACACCGTCATATTGAAATGACGTTTTAGAAATGCGGATAACATTGAAGTACAAATGAGTGTGAAATGTTTTATCGCAATGTTAACAATTAAGGGTAAGTATTCTTAAATCTGTCTATCAGGAACAGTGAATTGTCTTAAATCTGTCTAGCTGAATGGAGTAAGTTGATTTAATGATGTCTATCTCAAATGTAATGAGTTTGTCTTAAGTCTAACTTTAATGGAGTGTAGTGTTTCTTTCAGACTTTTTTTTTCCAGGGGTGGGGGGAGGGGATGCACTTGAAATTTTCGTTTGGGGTGGGGGGAGGCGGACTAAATTTTCCAAGGGGGATGGTGTGGGGAGGGGGCGAACACTGGTAAAAGTATATATTTCCTATATAAATTCTATTTCGTTTTGGTGGGGGGGGGGGGGGGGGGGGCGGTAGTCGTTCTGGAGGGGGGGGGGGGGGTTGGGGGTGGAGAGGAGGTCTAAAGGCTCTGCCGAATAGATGCCTGAAAGAAACTCTGATGGAGTGAGCTGACTTTAAAAATATCCAATACCCGGCAAATGACGTCATGCAATTTTTACAAAAACGTAAACACCCCCAACCCCCCCCCCCCCCCCACTACACTTTTCATCACAAGTCATACGCCACCGTCCCCTACCCCCATCAACTCAGCCTTGAGCTACAGCAGCACCTACCTCCTGCCACATCTTCAGAGACTTGACCTTGAACTTGGCGTTCCCCGCGCTGGTCAGGTCGACCAGGAACGTGTGCTCTTTGGGGAAGATGACGTCATCGTAGGGACACGGCACCATCTCGGTGTCCAGGAGGGGAGTGGTCGTGACGCACGCCGCCCCGGGGGAGCTCTGGGAGGTGGGGCACCAGCTGGCTGGGTCCAGCCAGGGTTGGGGGGTGATGGCCGCGAAGGTCATGCCTGTGGGGGGGGGGGGGGAGAGATATGTTTTCGTAAAGTTGGACAGTAGGACACTGAACAAGTATATATATACACACACACACTGACACTTCAACACACACTACCTTCAAGAGTCGACTCGCACACACACTGGAAAAAGGGGGGGGGGGGGTGTCTTATGTAAAACACTAATGCGACAATGTGCTACTTGGTGTAATGGGGTGGGTCGGGGTCGGGGAGGTAGAAGAGAGGTGATGCACATACACACATACACACTCATAGATAAAACATCACAGGCTAGACACATAGAGACAAGGTTTCTTTCGGGCCACTACGAGAAGAGTGGAGGTGGGGCAGTGTTTCTTCCAGACTTTTTTCTCCGGGAGGGGGGGGGCACTTGAAATTTTCGGGGGGGGGGGGCGTAGACTTTCTTTGGGGGGGGGGCGGACACTGTTAAAAGTATATATTTTCTATATAAATTACATAAATTTCATTTCGTTCGGGGGGGGGGGGGGGGCGAAGAGATGCCTGGAAGAAACTCTGGGGTGCGGGGGGGGGGTAGGCACTCCCTACCAGAGCACGTCCACAGCCGGCTTTTAAATAGAAAATACATGGTACTTTAACCATGATTATAGTTACCCCTATCCAGAAGTTTCAAATCCCCCCACCCTCGGAGCAAAAATATCTGAAAGACCCCCCCCCCCCCCCCACACACACAGAGCAGACACAACCACCACGATAAGACACGTAGACAAGACAGACACTGTGTCTTACCGTATTCGCTCTTGTTACACCCTGGGTAAGGGGCGTCGCTGAAGGAAATCCCAGCATTCAGGCCAAAGATGATCTCCGCATTGCTGGGTAGTTGCTTGAGAAAACAAATAGGTTAGAAATTTATTGTGTGCCGTCATGCGGATGTTTATGTGTATATGCAGTGGCGTCACTGGATGGGGTGTCACCAGGTGCGGTAACAGAGGGTGTCACCCCCCTCCCTCTCCTCCAATAATGTTGTTTTTTCGGTTTAGTGTCACCCATCTTCCCCTCCTATTGTGTTATTTGAACTGAATAAAACGTTGTTTTCACAGTAAAATTTTACGGGGTTTTTTTTTTTTGTCATGGCGTCACCCTCTAAATGGCGTCACCCGGTGCTGACTGTACCCACCTTGTGACGCAACTGTGTATATGTATTTGTATATTTATTCATATATACGTATATACATTGATATATACGTATATACATACATATGTATATGTGTATACTCATACGAATACGTCTGCATATGTGTATGTCAAATGTGTACGTGTACATGTAAGTTTAACATAAAAAGTATTAAGGGTGGGGTGGGTTGGGAAGAGGGTCAGTAAGTATTTCTGTAAAAGTAAATCTTTGTGGCTCTGTTACATGTCACAAGTCATGCCGTCGCTGTCAAAGTACCTTCTCCGTAACATTGTGTCTCACAGTCCGGCTCCGTCACATACCGGCTCCGTCACAGTCCGGCTCCGTCACAGTCCGGCTCCGTCACAGTACGGCTCCGTCACTTACCGGCCTCCGTCACAGTACGGCTCCGTCACATACCGGCTCCGTCACAGTCCGGCTCCGTCACAGTACGGCTCCGTCACAGTCCGGCTCCGTCACATACCGGCTCCGTCACAGTCCGGCTCCGTCACAGTACGGCTCCGTCACATACCGGCTCCGTCACAGTCCGGCTCCGTCACATACCGGCTCCGTCACAGTACGGCTCCGTCACTTACCGGCTCCGTCATATACCGGCTCCGTCACGAGCCCTAGGTACTCACCAGCTCCTTCAGCGTGGCTTGCGTGTTCATGAAGATCACGGGACTGTGCTCGGGGATCGTCGTGACGTCATTTCCGCACGGGACTTTCTTGGTATCCCAGTTGTTGGGGTTCTCAAAATTGGCGTCCAGGTTCCATTTCTTCAAAATAGCTTCACCTCTCTCTAGATCAGGGGAAGAATGATTGGTATTGGTATGATGAAATGTGATAGAAAGAATGATTGGTATTGCCATAATAAAAGGTGATTGGAAGAATGATTGGTATTACCATAATAGAAGACTGCATAAGGATTTTTTAAAACACTTTATTGTATACACGATTGATCTACTTTGTAACACGTTTCAAATTGTCTAAAAATAAAGTAGCTTTTATATTTCGCTACAAAATGCTAAAGATTAAATCTGATATAGGCTGCATTAAAGTAAACTATTTGGTAAGGGTTAATTTAAAAACGTTCCTTGGTTAAGTTCGTGATTGAGTTCGAATCTTATTTGTCCGGGTGAGTGGTAGGGGGTGGGGGGTGGCTGGGGGTTAGTCAAATCGAAACAATAAATTTTGACTGATTAATTAAGGAGTGATTAATTTTAATCTTTCCAAATAATTGGCAGCCATCATTCTATCAGTCATGTGAACTGGTGTTTACAAATCAGAAAATGTGACGTCATTCTTTTTTATTTTAGATAGAAATGTTTTAAACTGAAGTTTAGCAGTTACTTCGCATTTTAACAGAATTGTATATAAATTGTAATTAAAATCGAACAATAGATCAAAGGATGATTAAGGCGATTTTTTCCTAAGCTCAACATAGCTTAGATGTTAACGTCTTAATTTTGATGGTTGTTTATTAAAATAAGTTCCGTTTCGAAACTGACGCTACATAGAGCAGGTGAAGTAGGGTTTACTTGTTTCAGTATGAAATTATCTACTTGAAAATAGAAAAGTTCTAAAATATATTTATAAAAAAATTGATTAAGCTCACCTGTAAGGGACAACACGAAACAAACCACGGCAAAAAACTTCATCATATAATAGTTTGTTTTTTTTCAAATTATCCTGTTGTTAAAAATATAGTTTTAAAATCTCATGTCAGTATCAACTAGGCAACAACTCATAGTGATGGCACGTTAAAAATCTGGCGCATCAAACTCTGGCACAGATTGACACTCTAGCAGACGTTCAAAATTCTCTTGCAGAAGGGAAGGCTCCAAATTACTGTAAATGTTGTTTTACAGTTTTATGTTAAAAATAATAAATGTTAAAAAAAAAACAAAAAAAAAAACGACAAACCTTAGCTATAAATACAATTGGAAAACAACTGCTAAACGAACGCTTTCTTTCATTGCTTTTGTTGTCACTTTAAATTAGGAAAAAAAAAATTGTTTTTATTTATTTTAATATTTAATAAATACTTAGAATATAGATTTAGATAGTGATTCCCCCATTGAAAAAATGAAATTTCAATTTTATAAAATTTAATTTTATAATATAAAAATTGTTTAATATTTAAAAACGAATAGATTTATAAGAATAAATAATTGTTACTGGCGGTGTCGTAGGTGCTGCATTATTTAACTGTCCGCTAGAATTTTTTTTAAATCCGGCGTTGGTATTGTTTACATAAAGATAAAATATCTGCAACATTTTAGGGTGTTTACAGCTAATGGCATACTATACGCCCCGTATCTGTGTTCTAATTATGTCTGGACACGCCCCCCCCCCCCTCCCCCAACGGACAGTAATATTGTCATGTCGTATCTTCTTGTTTGGTGCTGGTTGTCTTGGTTGGACGTCTGCCGTGGTTGGTGATGTCTCCTGCCGGGGTTCTCACACTATGGGAGTCACGACCCCGTCATCACAACGGTTTGATTGCAGTTCAGTACAACAAGTTACGATATGATCATGTGGTTTCCGTTTTTTAGAGTATCATTGGTCGTTATTTTAACAGGGTTCATAGCAAAATACTACCGAATTTTAAACGGCTTTACTATGCTTTATTCTACTCACAGGAACTTAGGCAGAAGTGAATCGGCTGTGTCCAAGAGGCCAGTACAATTTTAAAATGTTCATCGTGCATTTTCACCCATCTTTTTCAACTTTACGCCTTGATATGAAGGAAGGGAAATGGTAAAATAGAGAAATACCAACACATTGTTTTTAAAATCAGAACACTAATAGGACTATCACAGCAGCAAAGTTCCTGGGGCCCACCTAGATTCTTCCCGATAGTCAGGTGGGCCAGTCCACCCCACAGCTTAGGCCAACTACAATATCTTCTTTCATGCTTTTTTTCTGTCTTTTGTTATTTGAAAAAAAAATTTCTTCCAACTCTTTCTCATCACTTTCATGTCTTTCGTTTCAATTTTTTGAAGTACAACCAGAGAAAAAAAGGCGGGTCACTCGAGGGGACATAAGGTGCATAAGTTGTTCACAAGTAATACTTAATTTTGTTGTAGGAAATTTCCTCTTAAATTAAAAGACAGCCACTCTTGAGACAACTCCAAAATCAAACAACTGCTGCCTTGCAGTTTGTTCTTGGTTGGACAAAGGCTATGGAAACAAATCCAAAAAAAAAAAGCAAGCCGAAATCAGAGTCAATGGCCTCAATGGCGCATAACCAGTTGACATGTATACTTAATTGTGATGGAGGGGATACCTTCCAACACTAAAATTAAGAACGAAGAAGAAGAATTAAGAACGAAGATAGAAAAAAATATTCAAGTACTTAAATCCACACTGAAAATTAAAAATCAACAAAGATGTACGATAGTCATGGGTAAATGTATTTATCATCCTGATCATCCAATTCATTAACAAAAAAAAAATAATTATCTGGAAAACCACAATCATAAATATCAAGTAATTTACCAGTAACAACTTATTAACATCAGTGGACACAAGGCAATTAAATAACTAGACAAAAGACACTGAAAGCAACACACAAAACAACACAATATGGCAATCCAACAAGTTACACTAAGGTATTCTGTTGGACTACAAATGACTTGAGAAGTCTGTTAATCTAAGGATTAATATGCCTGGTTTAATCTCAAAGATTAACAAGCCTGTTGGACTGGTTTAACCTCAAAGATTAACAAGCCTGTTGGACTGGTTTAATCTCAAAGATTAACAAGCCTGTTGGACTGGTTTAACCTCAAAGATTAACAAGCCTGTTGGACTGGTTTAACCTCAAAGATTAACAAGCCTGTTGGACTGGTTTAATCTCAAAGATTAACAAGCCTGTTGGACTGGTTTAACCTCAAAGATTAACATGAATGTTGGACTTGTATAACACCAATGATTAACAATAGAAAAAAATAACCCAGTTACCTCCTCTTTTACAATCACAAAACAGATTAAAAAAATTTCTCACAATTTCTTCAACACTCACACACATTTCATATAAATTAAGTAATTAAAATAATGAATTAATCTGTCCAACTGCAAAAACACCAGAGATGATAATCTATAAATATTTCATTTCTCTAAATTTGTAAATCCTGCTCTTAGAGTACACACATTTCATTTAATAATAATATGCAAATATTTTTATTTAACAACTATGTACACATAAAATCATGGTTTACATACTGAAATTATTGTATATAGCAAAAAAATAAAATAAAGCAGCTAGGCATTGTAAAATCTATGTATAATTTAAATGAAATCATCAACATTGAGCAAGACAAAATGATTGTAGACAGACAAGACTAGTGCTTTTAGAGTTACGTCCCTCTATAGTTATTTCATTCTGGCTGAAGACTATGCAATGCAAAACGTTTTATTTATAGAGTTACGTCCCTTCTCCAGTAAATTTATCTTACATGCAAACCTTTCAATGCACCTTTAGGGCTTTTAAATACAAAAGCCCATAAAATTGTAATACTAAAGCATACACAGGAAAAAAAACAACAAAAGAATATATTTTTTCCACAGAATTAAATGAATTGAGTCCACAATAGATAGTTGTATTTAAGAACTTTAAACATTTCTTTTGAGGAGGGTTACTGTTAGCTAAGTTAAGAATTGTTTCCCTTGTATCATTAATTTAAGCAAAGTTTTATTTTAAAAAAAGAGTGAGAGATCCCCTACAAACATACTAGACTGAAGAAATCCTACTTCAGTTTAAATTAGAAACTAGGCATATGGTAAAAGTACTGGTTACATTTTTAAAAATTGTTATATTTTTTTTTGGAATTATCCCATTTCTTCACTAACCATCTGATGTACTTACAACAATAACCTACTTGAATATAACCTACTTTAAAATGTATGTATGTATCATCCCCCCCCCCCTCCTGCAAATCAGCTCGACCCAAGCTGAAAGCATTTTGTCTTCTTAGTTGTAATAGGTATGGCATTAAGATAGATAAAACACTAGCTTCTTATATTTTTAAAAGATTTAAATGTACAAGTTTATAAAAACTAGGAATCAAATAAAGGAACAAATTGACAATACTTGACAGCACTAAGCCATAGAAAAGCAGGACATTCAGGAAAGTGTACAAATAAATTAAGCGTCATCGAACCAACTCTAACATAAACATGTATATGAATAACATATTTATCATGTAAAAGAAAAACAACATACATACGAGTGTGTTGTGTTCTGTAGGTATATATAAAATCAAAACATTCACAAGTGCACCCAGTCAATGACTTGTATAAAAATTTAAAAAGTCTGCTCCTCCAAGGGAACTAACTCACTCAATCGGTCAATGAGTATATTAAATATTAAGTTTTGTATAATATATACTTCAGAAGTTTCATATTTTTTCATCCCAATATTCTACTTGTTACATTAACATTATATTATGAATCAGGTTCAGAAAAAATGAAATGCTAAAATAAAATGACAAAATACACACAACTGGGAATGTGGAAAAAAAAAACAAAACAAAAAACCTCTGCACTTTGTTAACAAGTTGCAGTTATAAAATTTGAAGTAGACATTTTAACTGACAAATGCTATGGAGATGTTTGTTGCTAAGCAACACAAGATAACAAACTTGATGCGGCATGCAGAACAGCACAGGAGAAACTACCTGTATCAAAAGTGGCAGGTAAATCACCTTTAAACAGGTGTAAATAGTTAGCCACTACCTGCTGAGTGCTCTAACTTGTGCCTGCACGTACAAGCAAGGCCAGTTTTTATTTTAATTTCACAACAAGTTTTACTAGAGAGATATTTTATGACCTCCCACAACAAGTTTTACTAGAGAGATATTTTATGACTCCCAGAACCACAAGCAACTATCCAAAATATATAAAAAGTCATAACTCTTTAGTCAACATATAGTGTTACTAAACTTGTAAAAGCATAAAGGAAATACAATATTTTATCAACAGAACAACCTCTATGCTCCCTTAGTTTTTAAGATCACTTTGACTTGCCCTCATAATTATCTTTGGAATAAGCTACTGCGGTCACAGTGACAACTACAAACCAATGCCTGGCACACTGATGTCAGAGAATAAACCCATCTATGTGAGGGCTGAGAATTGTCTGACATCGGCCAAGTTGACAACCTCCAACCAATGTTTCCTCTAAGCTGCACGGTAGCGCAGCGGGGCAGTAGTTTTGATCTGCTGTGCAGTCATTTTGTGAAGTACATATGACCTTGTATAAGACTTTAGAATGGCGCGCATACATAATAAACTTTGCACAATAGCTTTTTCCGCTCAGAGGAAACATTGCCTCCAACCCTATGATTTTTGGGCAAGGTGAGAACATCTAACATTATGAATTATGGGCAATTTGAGAACCTCTAATACCACGAGTTATAGGCAAATTGTGAACCTCTAATACCATGAGTTACGGGCTAGCTGAGAACCTCTAACTCAAAGAGTTGAGAACCTCTAACCCCCATGAGTTATAGGCAAGTTGAGAATCTCTAACCCTAAAAAGACATGACTTCTGAATGAGAGACAAGAAGTATCCATCACAGTGCGATGATAAGGCAAGAAATGAGTTGTATATAATAGATGAAAGACTTGAAAAAAAAAAGAAAATTACAATATTTAGACACTTGGGATTGATCACAATTCTATATGAATTATCAAATTGGTACGCCAACAGTTATAATAACCATGACTGTTAGCATAACAAAGTCTCCTCTTGCCTTTATTTAATTAGGCTCACCCTTATTTTTAAATTATACACATTCGACCTTTAAATTTTTTTTTAGCTTAATAAAAATTTTTAGTTTACATAGAAAAGTTAAAAACCAACACACACCAGCACTCGAGGAAAACATACTGATTTAGTGAAGTGACTGGAGTAATTTCCCCTTGATCACTCAGTCTATAAAACATATCATTCACTCAAACCATTATATCATTTAAACAGTTTTTAAAACTTCATTTGAATGATAGAGATATTTTTTTTTTCAACTAAAAAAAATATGCCCTATCTAGTATTCTGATAATTGTGGGTTATAGTTTATCACTAGTTCAGAAAACGAACCTTTAAAATGTTGAGATGTACTCGTTAAACGAACATGGGTTCATGAACACTGGCGTCTGTTGTAATAATTAAAGTGAGAGATGCCAGGATAGAATTATTTGGCACTGTCCATTGCTTAATGTTGGCTCCGTAGAACATATTAGGTTGGAGATTGTGTATTTAGCTCCATACAACATAGTACAAGATTGTGTATTTAGCTCCATACACCAAATTAGTTGGATATCGTGTATCTGGCTCCATACAATGCATTAGGCTGGAGATTTAATTCTCAACTTCCTTGAAATATCACAGTCCAAACTTGTGATGCTTCAAACCAATGTAAATACCACATCATGAATATCCAGGCCAAATGTATGACCACTAGGCCAAATGTATGACCACCAAGGCCAAATGTATGACCACCAAGGCCAAATGTATGACCAACAAGGCCAAATGTATGACCAGCAGGCCAAATGTTTGACCACAAAGTCTCATCAGTCCAACCAACATCCACACCGCTCAGTCTATCACAATTGTTTCAGATTTCAAACGCTTGAATGCTCCCTTCCCTGGCTTGATGTAATTCCTTTCTACAATCACACAGTCGTCTTCATCGTGATCGTCTTCCTCAACTGAAGACGACTCCATTTTCCTTTTCTGCCCTCTTGTAAGCCTGGAGGGGGGAATGATATTGTTATTGTTTTTTCTGCTCCCACGCTTTCCTTTGACAGGTGGGGACTTGGTCGAGTCCTCGACATCCTCTACGCTGTCGATCGAGGGAATGTGAATTGGGGATATGGGGGTGGGGGCGGTGTGAGAAGTGGGTTGGGGTGCGATGGAGGTAAACCCATGGGATGTGGCTGGTGTGAGGACGATGTTGTTGTTGTTGGCGCAGGTCGCGGTCTGGGTGATGTCGGGGGTGGATCTCATGGAGGCCAAAGGTGAAGGGTTGTTGGTGATGTTGGGGACGAAGCCCATGCTGCAGACGGAGCTCTGGGAGATACTGGAGGCACTGGAGTTTCTGGACAGGGCCCGGACTGGGGACTGCCTGGCCGGGGATTTCCTGGCCCCGCACGACGAGGTGGTGGAGCTGGAGTTATTGCTGTCTGTGGAGCTGCTCCGGTCCAGCGAGTTCTTCTTCTGCTTCCGCCGTTTGGCCAAGGGCGCGGTGGCAACTTCTTGAAGGCGGAAGCCGTCTCTGGTGGCCTGGTGGAAAGCTTCCATCGTGCAGTTGATCTGGTCCTTGACTGCGTTGTTGTGTGAGCTGAGGACCCCGGGGGTCCTGAGGGGCATGCTGGATATGGGAGACTTGACGTTCTTCCGCAGCCACTTGTGTTTCAGCAGGTCGTGCATGCAGATTCTTTCCTTGGGCTCCACTGTCAGTAAGCCTGTCAATCAGATAAAACATTTGATGAATTCATTCAACACATGGTACAAATATACCAGGCTTGATAAGTTCACTCAAAACAATAATACAAATATACCAGACTTGATAAATTAATTCAATACACAATACAAATATACCAAACTTAATGAATTCATTCAATACAATAATACAAAAAACCAGACTTGATAAATTCACTCAACATAATAGAAATATACCAGACTTGATAAATTCATTCAACTCACAATATAAATATACCAGACTTGATAAATTCACTCAACACACAGTACAAATTCACTCAAAACACAGCATCAAATAAACCTGACTTTGCAGAATTTACTCAACACATTTTGATTTAATAGCATAACTGGAATTTAGCAATGAAATCAAAATCAATAATAATTTCTGCTTTATGCCTAGATATGACTGGACAATGACACTTCAGCTTCACCCACTCACATCAAATTAGATTCTAATTTTAACACACCAACTTTGGGCAAAAGAAAACTTAGACAACGTACCCTGGATCAGCTGTTTGGCTGGGGCTGAGACGTCATTCCACTCTGGGCCACTCAGGTCAAACAAGCCGTCCTTGATGCGCTGCATTATATTCATGGCATTGTCTGGCCCATTGGAGTTCTGGAAGGGTGCCTTGCCTGACAGCATGGAGTACTGAAAACAGACAAAATGCTATTAGAGCTTTTGCTTTGTTATGATAAGGATATATCCAAAGCAGATGAGATGCTATTATATTTGTTTTTTTCTGACAAGGATATATCCAAGACAAACAAGATACTCTTATAGTTGTTTTTTTATGACAAAGATAATATTTCCAAAACAGATGAAAATGTATTATTAATTTTTTTTTCTCATAACAAGGGTAATATTTACAAGACAGATGAGATGCTCTTATAGTTTTTTTTGTTATGACAAGGATAATATTTCTATAACAGATGAGATGTCAGAAAATTTTTTTTTTTTTTACCAACTTTTAATTTCAGCTGTTTCTTATTTACTACAAATAGATCAGATGGCTCTTAAAATATATTCTTTAAAAACGAGGATAATTTTGACTATTTTAGCAATATTTCCTAATCTTTTATTGTCAATTTCATTAAAGTTATCTCTAAGAAAATGCAAACACTTCGTTAGTGATAAAATAAATTCTAATGACTAATCAGTAACTGACTGTGATTTCAGAAAATTACATTACGTCACCGAGTGATGAATTCTAAGAACTATTCTAAATTCTAAAAATGTAGAATCTACTAATATAAAAAAACTCACCAAAATGACACCCAGACTCCACAAATCACAACTCTCATCGTAGCCATCTTTACGGTTTGTGATCTGTTTCAAGACCTCAGGGGCGCTGTACGGCAGGGTGAAACATGGGGTCATCATGGTCTCGTTCTTGGGGTTCATCGTGGCAAAACCAAAGTCCACGATTTTCAGCTCAGCTTTCTCAGACTTGTCGACAAACAGAAGGTTCTAGAAAACACAATTTACAACTTTCTTCATACAGTTTACAACTTTGTTCATACAATTTACAACTTTGTTTATACAATTAACAAATTTTTACAAATTTGTTATTACAACTTTTTTTTTAACAACTTTGTTCACACAATGTACAACTTTGTTCATACAGTTTAAAATATGGAGATAACGTTAATGAAGAATCAAATAATTAATAATAGAATCATTTAATGATGATAACTTAAAAGATGTAATTAAGATTTTAATTTCAATACTATGAGAAGCATATGTATTTTCCCCCTCATAATAGCCAAAAATATTTACTTTAAATATTTGACAGTATTAAACTAAAAACTTTACTTATCTAGTACGTGAAAACAGAGTTAACAAACAACTTGTGAGCACGTACCTCTGGCTTAAGATCCCGATGCACCACTCCCCTACTGTGCATAAACTCCACAGCCTTAACCAGCTTCCACATCAACTCACTTGCCTCAACCTCAGTGAACACTTTCTTCTGTCTCAGTCTGGCCAGGAGTTCTCCCCCTTTCAACAGCTCCATCACTATATAGGTATGGTACTGCACAAGTAAAGAATAAATTTATTAAGAAAATAGTGCAAAAACTATTTTTGTTACACAGTATTACTACAGTTTAAGTATATAAATCTAGACTGGTAGGAGTCCCTCAACTTTAAAACTGTTGCTAAAGCTTGTACCTTAAGGTTTTTTAAATGGTTAGCAGAAAAAAGTCTCCAAAAAATAAGGGAAACCGAAAAACAGGTACATTCTAACTCACTATACTAATTGTTTCATTTAGTCATATTTCAAGGAAAGATGTTTTATTATGCTACATTTTACATAAGGTCATTCTTAGATATCATTAGTTACTGATTAAAAATTAAATTCTCATGCATTATTTTGTGAGGTATTATTTGATAGCCCATCATTATAACCAACACCACATTTACACTAAAAACATATCAAGCGTGAAGACTCACATCATCAACCATGACATCAATCAGCTGGACAATGTTTGGATGACCCTGACAATGACTCAGGAGATGGACCTCTCGATTACAATTGATTCGACGACTGACAATTTTCACAGCAAACTCCTGATTGGTCGACATGTTACGGCATTTTCTGGGCAAATGAAAAATGTAACTTAAAAAAACGAAAACAAAAGGTAACTCTAAGACAGGAAAATAAAAGACAAGGTACCTTACAAAAAGGAATAAAATCAAAGCTAACTTTGGAAAACAAACAAAGCTAAAAAAACAAATTCTTTTATCTAATAAAAGCATGTCAGTTGTAAAAGATTTTAAAACTATTTACCTGCATATAGAAAAAGTACCATCCCCCAATACAGGCACCCTCATATCTAGCTCATACTTTTGAAAGAATGGCGAGTTCTACAAAAGAGAAAGTTACAGCATTGCATAATTTCAAAACATTAAACTTTTCATCACTATGATCAACTAATGACAAAAATAATTGAAAAAATCAATTGTTATTAAAGAAAGATAATAAATGGGGACATTTTAAAAGATATCTAGAAACCAATAAGTCAAAGCACAAATATCAGTCCAACAGAATTAATGGAGGTGAAATAATTGAAGGATTTTAGGTTGAATTGATTGATAATTTTTCCAAGAACTTTAAAAAGGGGAGGTAACTGTATCGAAAAAACATTGTTACTATTAATGATCCATTTTAAGAGTACAGTCCCTTTTTTAATTCTATGTATACTTTTGAAAAAAAATTCTGATGATGAGTTAATAAAGCTGAATTCACATTATTTGTGTTTGCTGACCTTAAAATGACTAGCGGTAAAGATGGTGGCGTCATCAGGTTGTTGTTCTTTGTTGATGTGCAAGAGGTCAGCACTGACTGAGTTCTCTGTGAAGATGATGGACGGAGCAACGTAGGAGTAGCCCTAGAGAGTGGACAAGGTCAGATGTTAGCATGCCAATCACATTCTCAAAGGATAAAAGAACATTCCATAACAAACTAAAATAAATTTTTTTTAAAGTTGAACTAAGATAATATGAAAAAAATTTGTTAAAAAAATTATTGAAAAATGTCTATAATTAACAAAAATAATTTTTAAAAAGAATGGTAAAAAAATTTCTATAATAAACTAAAATAATTTGAAAAAAAAATAGATAAAAATGATTACAAAAATTTCTATAATAAACTAAATTAATTTGAAATTTAAAAAAAAATAATTAAAAATGGATAACAAAAATGTCTATAATACAATTTTTTTTTTAAAGTTAAAAAACTATTGTAAAAATGTCTATAATAAACTAAAATAATTATTTAAAAAAAACTTCTTAAAAAGGTCAAATTATCCAGATAGTAAATGAACCAAACAGTATACTTGAAATGCTTTTATATGCTGCAAAAAAAAAAGTGTTTACCTTAAACAGCTTCTCCCCCATGTTGGGGATGATGGCGGGGGACTCAGTGGCGTCCATTCTGGTGAACTCCTCAGAGAAGTTGCTCAGGTCCATCTCATGGCGAATACTGGGCACAAAGGGAGCTGGCACCTTCTTCTGGGCTAGATCATCCCAGTTTAGAGTCTACAAATGGAGGCAATGCGTATTAATAGACACAAGAGATATAACAATTTAAAAAGAAATAAGCACGAGGTAATACAACAAATAAAACACAAATTAATCACAAGGTAATATAACAAGCACAAATAATAGACACAAAGTTATACAACAAATAAAAAAAATAGTCACTTGGTAATACAACAATCAGGAAAAAATATACACAAGGCAAACATACGGGAAAAAAAACAATCACAGACACTGTAATTCACCAAATAAAAAACTGAAACTTGAATATCGAAACTATTCACTGTTGGAGGTTTTTAACAGACTTATTAAATACTGAAATAATATACTAGATTTCTAACTTTTTTAGCTTGTTGCTTTGAGAGAACATAAGGGAGATTAATAGTCCTTAAAAATTTTTATAGATAGAACTTTATAGATTGGAAGTGTTGTGTATTTAGTTATGCCTTAGAGGATTATAAGATATTTCTTAAAAAAAAAAAACAGCCTGATTAGAAAGCACTGGTTAAAATTGTAGTGTGAACCTACTTTGAAGAATGGATGCCTCTTGACTTCCTCAGCATTTCTTGACCCCAATCTTTTGGTTGGGTCTTTGGTCAAGAGCTTCTGTATCAGGTCCTTGACCTCACGGGAGAAGTGACTAGGGTAGGGGGGGTTACATTTCTGGATGCGCCTGGACAAATATTTAGGGCGACATTTAACTTCACTGAACTTTTAGATGCAATTTAGTATTAAAGACAAATTACAAAAGTTTAACATCCTACACCAGATTTTTTTTATTACATCAACCTAGCAGCTTTCTTTGTTAATTTAATTTAGAAATGTAATAGTTATAACTTAAAAAATTCATGAAGCTCAACTTAAGGCTGATAATTATTGAAGTTATAGGTGTAATAATGGTAGCTCAATCACTGCTCAGATGACTTAACTATAACATCAAACTGAAGTTATGTACTGACTGATATTTTTGAAACCATACCCTAACATTAGACTGAAGGACTTACTTTTTAATCCAAACCATAATATTAGACTTTTTAAGGACTTACTTAGAAATTTCAGACTGTGAATTTTTTTCCCCGTCCACTGTGAAAGGTGAAGCTCCAGTGAGAAGTTCATAGGTCAACACACCCAGGGACCACCAGTCTACAGCCTGTCAAACACAAGGTGTACTCATTATATAATTTCTAGTTTTACACCAGTAGGTTGTTTTTATTTATAAATGGTTCATAAAAACTTAAAAACTTCATGTCCAGTTTATTTATGAAAGTAAATTTTTAAGAAAAAAAAAAAAAGGTCTGACACCAGACATAAAACCACATAAACCAGACTTACAAAATCATGCCCCAGATGTCCACCTTTGACCACCTCAGGGGCCATGTACTCAATGGTGCCACAGAATGAATACGTTCGATGAGTCTTAAAAATTGTAAAGTACACTTTTATATGGAGAGCATGAGTATGATATCTAGTTAGCAAAAACTAAATGAAAAATCAATGTTAACACAATCTAAAAATAAAATGTGATCTAGGAGCAAGCAGATGAATGTTGTAAATTGTAAAAAAAATTATTTTTCTCAATGAAAATTTTTTGGAACAAACAAATGTAATAAAATACAAGCCGTATAGTAGAATAATCTGAGAACATAAAAGCAACTCCAACTTACAGGGTCTGTGGGCAGAAACTCTTTACTGAGACCAAAGTCTGTCAGGACAATGTGGCCATCAGAGTCTAGAAGGATGTTCTCCAGCTTGATGTCGCGATAGATTATGCCAAGCTGAGGGGACAATAAACACTGTATTACAATTACAACAAATGCAAAAAATATCTAGATAGCAATAAACATTGTATTACAATTACAACAAATGCAAAAAATATCTAGATAGCAATAAACATTGTATTACAATTACAACAAATGCAAAAAATATCTAGATAACAATATACAGTAATAAAATTCAGACTTGCAATAACAACCCCTCCCATCAAATGATTTAATTTTACATTTTAAAAAAAAAACAGCTTCTTCTGACACAGCTAAGACTTTCAATGACAACCCCTTCCCCCTCCTCTGTCATGTGACATTGATTTTTATAAAACAGCCTCTTACACCAGAGCTAGTAACACTTGCAATAAATTACCTTGTGCAAGGTCTCCAGGGCTAGAGTGATTTCACCAATGTAAATCCTGACTTCGTGTTCAGTGAAGTGTTCACGCTGGTAAAGGTGAGTGAACATTTCCCCTCCGTTCACAAAATCTGATCATAAAAAAACACAATATAAATAAAGAATTAAAAAAACATGAAAAACAACCCCTTTGTTTTTTAAAACAGTCTTTAAAGGACATGAAATGTGGATTTGCAAAAATGGAAAGTCAATTCGGAAAATGTAAAGGATAATGAAAAACATAAATGTATTTATTTTGAATAGGGAAATTTTGAATTGTTATTTATTACTACACTTGTCTTTAGTTTTATTTATGATTGCAAAAGTAGAAAATGTATAAAAATTTCAAAAATGTAATTACTCTTAGTCATAATCTTTAAAAAAATGTATTGAGCAATCAATATTTTTAAAAGTGAAGTAGACCTTTAAAAAAAATTAAGCAATCAAAAATATATAAACCTACCTAAAATGAGATTAAGCTTGGAGTCTGTCTGGAATGCATAATGCAGTGTGACGAGGAAGGGGGATTGCCTGATTGCCTCCAGGACCTGTCTCTCTGTCCTGGTGTGTTCTGTTGTCTTGGTCTTCTGGACGATGGTGGCTTTCTTCAGCTGCTTCAGGGCGTACAGTTTACCCACGTCCCTGCCGTTTCGCTTACGTACCAGGAAAACTTTTCCGTACGCTGAGAGATAAACAGGCGATATCTTAACATTGAAATTTAAGACAGATTTTTATAAATTGCTAACTGTCAAAATTTGGGATACTTGAGTTAATTTTCTAGAATATTTTTTAAAAATTCTATTAAAAAAAAACAACAACTGATGTGCCTACTTTTTAAATAAAATTTTAAAACTTTTGTTTTATATATGGATAATTTTATGTGATGGTTTTATATTAAAGGACTATCACTATTATTATCATAGAAGAGAAATAGCTATCCCAAGAGGGCTACACTGAGAAAATGGCTACAATTAATACACAAGGGCTTTATTGATTTTCTTTAAGCAATGAAAATAGTGCTTTACTATGCAAAAAAAAAATGATTATGATGAATCAATTTAAACTGGACTTCCTTGTGATAGTGCAATGCAGTGAAATTGGATGACACTAATTAAACATTTGAATGGCAGGTTTAACAGTCTCTAATGAGCCTGTTACCAGTGTTTCTTCCAGACTTTTTTCTCCGGGGGGGGCACTTGAAATTTTCGGGGGGGCGGTAGACTTTCTTCGGGGGGGCGGACACTGTTAAAAGTATATATTTTCTATATAAATTATATAAATTTCATTTCGTTCGGGGGGGGCGCTAAAAATTTTTCGGGGGCCCCCCCGAAGAGATGCCTGGAAGAAACTCTGCCTGTTACACAAGTTTTGGTCAAAAGATTGTATGCTTTAGATGTTAAAAACTAGATTTTAAATAGTTCATAGAATTTTGTAGAAAGGTTATCAACCAAGAGGGTGTGAGTACCAGTTAAGAAAGATTGTACAGCATAACCCTAAACTAAAAGCCAATCAGCTTTATAAGATACAAGGGGAAGCTATTGAAAAAAAAGAGTACAGTCCCCTGATCAGCTTAACTGCATGACTTGTCTAGTACTAGATCTAGAAACCCATATAAACCAACATCTCACAAATATTTCTCCCAACACCACTGATGTAATGACCTTCAACTTTTGACCCAAGTATGGATGAAATGACAAAATAAAATTGACAGTTATCCCTACGGTAAATTACTCAACATCCCCACGTAGTCGCCCCCCCCCCCCCCGCCACCACTCCCTCATATTTCCCCAGCTAAGCCCTAATGAGGGTGTGGCCACTTACCGCCCGTGCCTAGTACTTTAAGCAGCTCAAAGTCCTCCATGGTGACACGCCCTCTGCCAGTTAGGTTCACTGTGAAGTAGATGAAACAAGTCAGACAGATAAGCCAAACCTGGTTAGCTCATTACTACACTAGCATACAGCATGTATTACACGAATAGCTCAGGTTTTGTGACAACAACCCAGATTTTTGTGTGAAAACAACAAAGGGTTTTAATTAAAACAGCAGTTTTTTTTGTGACAACCCAGATTTTTGTGACAACCCAGATTTTTGTGACAACCCAGATTTTTGTGACAACCCAGATTTTTGTGACAGCACAGGTTTTTGTGACAACCCAGATTTTTGTGACAACCCAGATTTTTGTGACAACAACCCAGGTTTATGTGTGACAAGTGCCCAGGTCACAAAACAGCCCAGATTTTTGTGTGACAACAGCCTATGTTATAGTGTGATAACAGCTCAAGTTTTCTGTAAAACAGCCCCCTTGTACTGCCCAAGTTTTTGTGAATACAGTTCATAAAAACGGACTCAATACTGTCTCTGAGGAAATGGCCTATTAAAACTGATAAAGCCATTTGATTTTAAATAATAATCATTAAAAAAGTTTTAAAAAACCCACGTTTTCTGATTGAACTAAAAAGTAGAAAATAAATGCTATAGGCCCTACATCACAATAATGCAAGCGATCACTCTACTATAAGCGATGAAAAACGTGGGGCGCCGAAGTAAAAGTTATATTACTATTGATTAGATAATACTATTGACTTTTATTAGGGAGCTTGTAGAGAGTCAACAGTATTAGAAAACTGTAAGAAAATCACGGCCCCCACGTTTTTGCTCGCTTATAGTAGAGTGATCGCTTGCATTATTGTGATGTAGGGCCTATAGCATTTATTTTCTACTTTTTAGTTCAATCAGAAAACGTGGGTTTTTTAAAACTTTTTTAATGATTATTATTTTCTACTTTTTAGTCTTTGTCTGTTTGTTTGCATTAAAATCTTGCTATCGATTTTATCTTTTCACTTTTTTTGGGTAAACGAAGACAACTCGTAAAAAGACAACTCGTAAAAAGACAACTCGTAAAAAGACAACTCGTAAAAAGACAACTCGTAAAAAGACAACTCGTAAAAAACACGTTGTTTGAATACGTTACTGACTAGAACACATAGATTTGAACCCGTGTCGAGTGGGATAGCAATCGTGTGCCCAACCACTCGACCATATCGTCTCCCCCAAACTGGCCTATCTCCTGTAAGTTTAAACTCGGTTCAAGCTAAATTCTCTGCCCCTAAGCCTGTGGCGACATGTGATCGTTCGCTTCACTGCGCGCGAGGTACGCATCGCTGGTTTTTTTTCTAATGGCTAGCAGAGGAGAATTATATATATAGATTATATAGCGGTCTAAAATGCTCAATAAAATGTTTCCATTGATCAATTTAGTAATAATAACAATTGAATATTCAATGGTCATCCAAAAGAAAGCTTCCCTGAAAATTTCAGCGCGCTAGCTAACTGGGAAGTGCCAGAAATTTCGATCGCAAGATTT